>NC_056731.1:1151207704-1151332704 GCF_019279795.1 Protopterus annectens
TATTTATGTTTTTTCCACATTTCTTTTTCTCATCTTGTCCTTCACTTTATATTCTTTCTTTTGTTTTTTGGCACATTCACTTGCTACCTGGTTTTTATCTACTTCTGGTTTGATTTCCATTCTTGCTTGATGTCGATATGCTTCTGCTAAATTAACCAGAGAAGTCATCTTAGATTTATTCTCCTCATGTTTCAAAACTTTCACTACATTTGGATCTTGTGAGGTTAGTAGTTAAGTGTGGAGTCCCACGATTGCAGAGCTGTACATGCAATCAATTTTAAGGAGGTCCATCCCTCCTTTGGAACAGGGAATATATAATCTTGGTATACACTAATTTTTATAAATCATTTGGTGAGCATGAAGCATTCTTGTTTTTAATATCTAATCTATCCAACACCTTTTGGGGCCAGTCACTCACTCCAAAATTACGTTAGGACAAGAAGAGCAAATTGATTTATAGCTTGGATCTTGTTCTTAGATGTCAGTGCTGTTCTTAGGATTAATTTGTCTTCTAAAGTATTCCTTACTGAGTTTTATTTGCATTTGTTCATGTTTTATTGCTGATCCTTCATCAGTTCCCAAGTATTTATACACTCCCTCTTGCTCAAGTTATTTTATATCACATTCTTGTCCCAAATTGATGTTTTCCTGGTGTTGCAGTTTTCCTTTTTTAAAGGTTGCTTTTGCACATTTATCAAGACCAAATGACATTCTAATATCATCTGAAAATGTTTTGACAACCTGCAGCTGTGCTTCCTCATCTGATGAGCTGTACAGATGTTTTTCATGTTTCACTGTTGCAGTCATCACATTTGGGTTATCTGCCTGCAGGTAACCCTCAGCTGGCCTGAATACCAGAGTCTTTGGATTTGTGCGTCGGATGTTGTTGCTTCTTCCATGACGTCAGGTCGTCAGAGGTATAAAACATGCAGCCGACACCATTACATCAGTCTTTTCTTGCCGTGTGATGCCCGAAGCACAAGCAGTTCACAAGTGCCGGTTGGCCGACTCCTGAAATTTTCGTTTTCAAGTTTCAGACCTGAAGTCTTCAAAAAGTTAAGTACCCCATTGGGGATCCTTTTTTCTTGCTCTAACCGATGTCAGAAAAAATTAACAATTGTCTTGCCTGTGGAAAGCAAATGCCTCATAGAGATTTTCATTCTTACCGTGTCACCTGTTTAGGCCCTGATCACGACGTCCCTCGCTGTCAGTTCTGTGCCTTGTTCAACTCCCGAACTATTTGTCGTCAGGCTATTTTTGTAGCTAAATAATTTCGTTCTCTATCTCCGTACTCTGAAATGGCTTCGTTAAGCCATTCGACTACCGATCTCCCAAAAAAAGTAAGGATAAAGACAGAGGCAGATTGCATAGGTCCAAAACTGCCGATGCTTCCGATAAGCTAGTCACCAGTTCACCGGTACTCAGTGAGGCACTTTCACAGACCCTGATACCCGCTACTACAGATTTGCAGGCCTCTACTGAGACCCATTCAGAGTCTGGTGTGCCACGGGATGCTTCTTCAACTGTGGAACCTGCGGATGTCTCTACCTTGGATGGGTCCGGAGCCGCTGTGCAGGCACCGGCCGATTTTCACATCAAACCAACAACTTCATTTCAAGCTAAAAATACCAAATTCCTCAGGCCTAAAACTCACACTAAGCCTAGAAATCCGACGACCAAAGCGCATTCTCAGGCCCATATGCCTCAAAAACAAATGATTAGAATGGCTGAAGACTTTATTAACTTAATTAGGGGAAGCCAGCCTTTCCCCTCTAAGAGACCTAGAACTGATTTTCTTTCTGATTCTTTTGATCAGGAATCTGATATCGCTGTTCCTTCTGACTACCAGGATTTACCCTCATCTACTTATGAGGATTCCATTCCCTCTGCTTCCCCTCCAGAAGATTTTTCTTTTGGTGAAAATTTGCATACACTTAGGGAGCATTTCCGCTGGGAAAGCCAGGACTATTCTCAATCCAAAAAGAGACTTAGGGAATTTTTAAACCTGTCTCAACATAAGCCTCTAGCTGTTCCTCCTGTTCTGGAGATTGTAGATGATGTTTTCTTGGAATCCAGCCTTACCCCAGACACTTTGCCTCCAGCTCCCAGGAAACCTGACAGGTTCTACAGAGTACCTGACTCTCTCAAATTCCTTTTCAAGAATCATACTTCGGATCCAGAGACCATTTCCCAAGGACCAAAAGGCATTAAGGCTACTACTGCCAAAAATCCTACCCCTTCTGACTGGGATTCTAGAGCTTTAGAGAGATGGGGTAGGAAGGTATATACTTCTGCCACTTTGGCCATTAGGGCTCTAAATCGCCAGTTACATATGTTAAAGTATCAGCAGCATATTATGGGCTTAAACAGAAAATTATGTTGATTCCTGACTGTGCTGAGCACAAAGATTTACAAGAGTTAATGCATTCTGTTGACCAAGTAGGTAAACATACTTTGCAATGTGGTTTTGATGCTTTAGAAGCATCTTGCAGGGCTGCACTTAGAAGGCATGCTTGGCTTAAGGAACAAAACTTGCCAGATCATGTTAAAGCTAAATTACTGGATGCACCCTTACACCAAGAGCACCTTTTGGCAACAAAGCAGAAGAAGTCCTCAAAAGGATGGAGGAAAAAGCTAAATCTATGCAAACTGTTACAGATTTCTTACAAGTACAGCCACCTAGATTAAGTAGGCATTGTCCTTCAAAGAACTGGTCCTTTCCAGTCCCCTTCCAGGCCTTCTCAGTCCAAACCCAGGAGCAGCAGACCACCAAGACTTCAGTTTCAGTCAATGCACAGATCTAAGCATTGGGGGGGGGGGCACTTCCAAAGCAGGGAGTAGTAAGCCTCTCCCTATGGAAGAATGGCACAATGACTTATCCTTACTCCTTCCTAGCCTTGCTCAACTACTTGCTCCCTTCGGAGGAAAGCTTGCCCTGCATGCAAAAAACTGGGAACACATTACCCAATACAAATGGGTTTTAAACGTAGTTTCCCTAGGATGCAGATTCCACTTCCACTCACTCCCAACCCAAGTGGATGGCCAGACCTTCCCCCAAACCAGTGGGCTGAAGCCCAAAAACAAGCACTCTCTCTCCTCAGTATCAGGGCTATTCAGCATGTTCCAGCAGAACAAAGGGGACAAGGTTTTTATTCACGACTGTTCCTAGTTCCCAGAAAAGAAAACTCCTGGCATCCTGTCCTGGACCTTTCTATTCTCAACAGCTTTCTGGTGGTTCCAAAATTCAAAATGCTAACTCTTCAGCAGCTTCTTTCTATGCTAGCCAAGGATGCCTGGCTGGCAACTCTAGACTTAAAAGAAGCTTACCTGCACATCCCAATAAGGGAATCCTGCAGAAAATTCCTACGCTTCAGGGCAGGCTCCATGCACTGTCAGATGTTCTTCGTGTTTCACTGTTGCAGTCATTACATTTGGGTAATCCTGCTGGCAGGTTGCCCTCAAGTCGGCCTGAATTCCAAGGTCTTGGGTCCTGCGTCAGTTGCTGTCGCTCCTTCCCTGACGTCAGGTCGTCAGGGGTATAAAAGATGCAGCCGACACCATTTTCTTCAGTCTTTCTTGCCGTGCGGTGCCCGAAGCAGAAGCAGTTCGCAAGTGCCGGTCGGCAGACTCCTGAGATTTTCATGTTCGAGTTTCAGATCCGAAGTCTTCATTAAAAGCTAAGTACCCCGTTGAGGAAACTTTTTTTCTTGCTCCAGACCGATGTCAGAAAAAGTTAATTGTGTTTCTTGTGGGAAGCAAATACCTTATAAGGACTTTCATTCTTACTGTATTCCTTGCCTAGGCCCTGACCACGACGTTTCAAGTTGTCTGTTTTGTGCTAGATTTAACTAACACACTGTTAAGCGTCCGTACGAATTTGCACGAAGCTATTTTGGGTGCAGATTTAATTATACAATGTCGGAAAGCCATCCGACTACCGGAGTTCACAAAAAGCGCAAAGAAAAAGACAGGCAACCAAGATCCAAAACCGACGACGAAGCTTCTCCTAAGCCAGTCGCCAGTTTTCAGTGAGGTGCTTTCGCAGCCCCTGACGCCCTCTACTGTAGAGTCACAGGCTGCTACTGACTCCCACATGGAGTCGGTCAGGACGCTGGAAACTCAAGTTATTGGAGCCTTGGAGACTATTCCCTGAGGTCTGGAGCTGCTGAGCAGGCATCGGCTTCTGAGGGTGTTTTCAGATCTAAACAAATTATACATTAAACCGACTACAGCTTCAAAGGCAAAGACTAAAGCACCTTTAAAGGCAAAGAAACAAGTTCACCAGCCACACGGACAGGCCTCCATGCCCAAAAAACAGATGCTGAAAATGGCCGAAGAGTTAATTACCTTATCAGGGGTTCCCATCCTCCGCCTGATAAGAGGCCTAGGCAAGAGACAGAATATGAATCTTCAGATCAGGTTTCCATTTCCTCATATTCCTCTTCTGATCAGGAATATTCTCTTCCCCCTATGAGGATTCTGATGCTGAAGAGTCTATTCCTTCAGCTTCTCCTCCTGAAGACTATTCCTTTGGGGAAACCTTGCATACCATGAGGGAGCATTTCCACTGGGAGAGCCAAGATTTTTCAGAATCTAAGAAGAAGCTCAGGGACTTCCTTCTACTACCTCAACACAGGCCTCTAGCTATTCCACCTGCGTTAGACATTGTAGATGATGTGTTTTCAGAGTCTAGTCTGACCCCTGACTCCTTACCTCCAGCTCCTATTAAGCCTGACAGATACTACAGGGTTCCTGACTCTCATAAATTCCTTTTCAAAAACCCTGCTGCAGACCCAGAAACTATTTCTCAGGGTCCCAAATGTGTTAAGGCTTCCACTGCAAAAAAAACGTACACCCCCCACCCCCACCCCGGCTGACAGAGATTCTAGGGCACTGGATAGATGGGGAAAAAAGATTTACACATCTGCTACCTGGGCTATAAGAGCCTTAAACTGCCAGTTTCATATGCTCAAATATCAGCAATATGTCATGACACTGCGTAAGCAGAAAATGCTGGTAAATTCTGAATGTGCAGAAAACAAAGAAATGCAGGATTTTTTGCACGCAGCTGAACAAGTTGGAAAGCATACTTTGCAATGTGGTTTTGATTATCTGGAGGCCTCCTGCAGGGTTGCTGTTATGGGTTCTGTAATTAGGAGGCATGCTTGGTTAAAGGAACAAAATCTGCCTGATCATGTCAAAGCTAAATTATTAGATGCACCATTACAGCCTGATACCTTGTTTGGTGTGAAGGCAGAAGAGGTGTTAAAGAAAATGGAGGACAAAGCTAAATCTATGCAAACGGTCAAAGATTTTTTACAAGTACAGCCACCTAGGTTTAGCAGACACTGGTCTACAAAGAATTGGTCCTTTCCAGTGTCAGACAGACCTCAAAGGGGCAGATCCAGACGCCCTAGTCAGATCCCAGCCGCAAGGTTCATACAGGTCTAAACAATGGGGTGCTTCTACCTCCAAAAGTGGAGAAGACAAATCACAACCATACAGGAAACGGTCCCAATGACTTCCCCTGCCTTCACCAAGCACTTATCTACTGGCAGGACCCTTAGGGGGAAAAATAGCATTTTTTTTCTCAAAATTGGCACATTATAACCCAGGGCAAATGGGTTCTAGACATAGTGTCACAAGGCTACAATTTTCACTTCCATACCCTGCCAAGGGCAAACGGTTGGCCAGACCTGCCAAAAAATCAATGAGCAGAGGCTCAAAAACAAGTCTCATCCCTCATGGACATGGGGGCTATTCAACAAGTTCCACAGCAAGAGCAGGGACAAGGATTTTACTCAAGACTGTTCTTGGTACCCAGAAAGGACAAAGCATGGAGACCAATACTAGACCTATCTATTCTAAACACTTTTCTGGATGTACCAAAATTCAAGATGTTGACCTTGCAGCAGCTTCTGCCCATGCTGGGCAGAAAGGCTTGGCTCGTCACTTTAGACCTAAAAGAGGCATACCTGCATGCCCTAATCAGACAACCATGCAGAAGATACCTCAGATTCAAGGCTGGTTCAAAGCATTACCAATTCTCTGCACTGCCTTTTGGCCTATCTACTGCGCCCAGGGTCTTCACAAAGTGCCTGGCACCAGTAATTGCTTTCTGCAGACAAAGAGGAATACAAATATATCCTTACTTGGATGACTGCCTCATTGAAGCAGAGAACAAGGACATTCTACTACAGCATCTGGCATTTGTGAAAAGACTTTTAACATGCCTAGGGTACACAGTCAACGAAAAGAAATCAAAACTAGTACCCTCTCAAGAGATAAAATTCCTGGCTGCAAGCTTAAATACAACTACCCAGATGGTTTATCTCACGCCAGACAAACAAAGGCAACTGACTACCTATTTCAAGGAAATGGCAACAAAGGCCCAGTTATCTACAGGAAAAATTCTGCAGGCTTTGGGCTTCATGGCATCCTGCATCCTACTAATTTCATATGCAAAACTGCATATGAGGAAACTTCAATGGTACCTAAAAAGTGTCTGGACACAACATTGCCACAGCCTGGAAACAGTGATTACTCTCATTCCCTGCCTGCAACAGGAGTTTCGATTGTGGGCAAAGGCTTGTCACCAAAACATGGGACAGCCATTCTCACTACCCCTAGCCAGGCAGAACCTAACAACGGATGCATCAGATTATGCCTGGGGGGCCCCACATGGCAGGAAAAGGCATTCAGGGCACATGGTCCACAAATCAAATGCGTCTACATATCAATTAAAAAGAGATGCTAGCTGTTCAAAATGCCCTGACAGCCTTCAAGGACCTAATTAATCCGGGACAACTACTGATAAAGACAGACAACACCGCGGTCATGTGGTACATAAACAAGCAGGGGGGCATGAATTCTTACCCCCCTTGCAGACTAGCCATGGCTTTATGGGACACAGCATTGACTTACCAAGTTCATCTGCAGGCACAATTCCTGCCAGGAAAGGAAAATACTCTGGCAGACGAACTAAGCAGAAACCTCATGGATCCCCATGAGTGGCACCTGGATCCACAAGTCTTCAGCATGATAACAAAGAAATGGGGACGCCCGGACATAGATCTGTTTGCCTCCCCTCACAACTATCAACTAAAAAGATTCTGCACAAGGACTTATCACAGACAAGCATGGAAAGTGGACGCCTTATCTTTCAACTGGAAAAACCTATCAGTATATGCCTTTCCTCCACTGCCTCTCCTCCCCAAGGTACTCCTAAAGGTGAGACAGGAGAAACCAAAAATGATTCTGATTGCCCCAGACTGGCCCCAACAGTACTGGTATCCGATCTTAAGAAACTTGTCTCAATGCCCAGCCTGGACCTTTCCTCAGATATCTCACCTACTTTCCCAACAAAACAATCAGATTCTGCACAGCTAACTCAGGACTCTAAACCTGGCAGCATGACGGATAATGTAGCCATACAAAGCACACCTCTCAGTAAAGCTGTGATGGATGTCATTTTGGAAGCTAGAAGGCCTAGTACTAGAAAATCCTATGCTGGAAAATGGAAGAGATTTTGTGCTTGGAACCAAGCTCAAGGAACTGACACAGCTGTACCAAATATTCCTCAGATTTTGCAATACTTAACTGAGATGCTGGACAAAGGCCCATCTTTTTCATCAATTAAAATTCATGCCTCTGCCATTTCAGCTCATTACAATACAGAACCACCACTCTTTTCTCATCCTTTAAGGCAGTACCTCAGAGGAGCCAAAAATTTAAAGCCTCCAAGGAGATCGCCAATGCCTGCATGGGACCTCAATTATGTCTTGGAAAAACTCACCCTACCTCCTTTTGAGCCAGCTGCTACTGCGGATATAAAGTTTTTATCTTGGAAAACAGCTCTGCTCCTAGCAATAACTGCTGCAAGACGGGTCAGAGCTGCAGGCTGTCATGGCTGTGGAACCTTTTATCATTTTTTATCCAGACAGGGTCTCTCTGAGGACAAACCCTACATTTATGCCTAAGGTGGTGTCCAGTGTAGCCGTTAACCAAACTATTCATTTGTCAACTTTTTATCCAAATCCACAGAACAAGGGGGAGAAAATTCTGCATTCTTTGGAGGTACACAGACAACTTAGATTTGGACAAAATTAAAGTTTTCAGAAAGACAGAACAATTATTAGTGGCATATGCTGCAGGATCACAAGGAAAGGCTATCTCCAAGCAGACTATTTCAAAGTGGATAGGTCACTGCATTAGTTTCTGCTGCTCTCAGCATGGCAAGCTTGTGCCTAAGGACATTAGGCCACATTCAACCAGAGCTGCAGCCACTTCTGCAGCTTTTCTCAGGGGAGTACCAACCAAAGATATTTTAGAGGCTGCTACTTGGAGTTCAGTGCACACCTTTACAAAGCATTACAATCTGCCACTTTACTCTAAATCCAGAGCAGGCTTTGCCACTGCAGTTCTGCAGGGCCTCATAGCCGCTCCTAATGTTGTTTAGCTCCAACCCCCCAACCATAGCTTTGGGACTCTACCCAAATGTAATGACTGCAACAGTGAAACACGAAGAACATAGTACAGTTGTGTACACTTAACCATAAATGTAGATGTTCGAGTGTATTCACTTGTTGCAGTCCAGGTTACCCACCCACCATTCCCCTTATTTCTGCTGGAACTTATCTTTACTTCTCTGATCTATACAACCTATGTGGTGTATTTGCTTGTAGATGAAGGTAAAGTTTATTTTGGTGCATGTATGTTAGATATATATATCTAGCCTACCCTCGCAGGGGCACCTGACATCTGGGGCAAGAAAAACTGAAGAAAATGGCGTTGGCTGCATCTTTTATATCCCTGATGACCTGACGTCAGGGAAGGGGTGACAGCAACCGACGCAGGACCCAAGACTTTGGAATTCAGGCCGACTGAGGGCAACCTGCCATCAGGATTACCCAAATGAAATGACTGCAACAGTGAATACACTTGAACATCTCCATTTATGGTAAGTGTACACAACTGTACTTTCTCTGCTCTGCCCTTTGGCTGATCTACTGTGCCCAGGGTATTTACAAAGTGCCTAGCTCCTGTCATTGCATTTTGCAGGCAGAGACATATTCAGATTTAGGCAGAGAGTCAGGACTTAATATTACAGCACCTGGCATTTGTAAAGAGACTTCTAAGTTCACTGGGGTACACCATTAATGAGAAGAAATCACACCTATTACCCTGCCAACAGATTGTATTCCTGGGAGCAAGCTTGAACACAACTTCCCAGATGGCATTCCTCACTCCAAAGAAACAAGTTCATTTGACAACCTACTTCAGACTACTGGCCACAAAAACCCAGCTATCTGCAAGGAAACTCCTGCAAGCCCTGGGGTTCATGGCCTCTTGCATTCTATTAATTCCATATGCAAGACTGCATATGAGGAAACTTCAATGGTACCTAAAAAGCCTATGGTGTCAACATTCTCAAGACCTGTAAATAATTCCTGTTATCCCTTGTCTAAGGGCAGAGTTCCTTTGGTGGGCAGAGGCCTGCTACCACAACAAGGGACTCCCTTTCACTCTACCCCCTGCCGCCCAAACCCTAACAGACTCATCAGACTATGCATGGGGAGCTCACATGGCAGGGCAGTGCATTCAGGGCAAATGGAACCCAAAACAGTTGCACCTGCATATCAGTCAAAAAGAAATGTTAGCTGTACAGAATGTTCTGACAGCCTTCAGAAACCTTATTCTTCCAGGACAACTATTGGTAAAGACAGACAACACCATAGTTATGTGGTACATAAACAAGCGGCTCTGTGGAACACAGCTTTGAGCTACCAAGTGAACCTGCAAGCTCAGTTCCTGCCAGACAAACAAAATTCACTGGTAGACGACTTAAGCAGAAATCTCATGGAACTACACGAATGGAAACTGGAACCCAAAATACTCAAGCTCTTGAACAAATGGGCGACTCCAGAGGTAGACCTGTTTGCCTCCCCTCAGAACTACCAATTGAACAAAATTCTGCACCAGAACTCCCCACAGTCAACCCTGGAAAGTGGATGCCCTGTCGTTTACCTTGGGAAAGCCTCTCAGTTTATGCCTTTCCCCCTCTGCCTCTCCTCTCGAAGGTTCTACTAAACAAGCCAAGGACAATAATGATTGCTCCAGACTGGCCACGCCAGCACTGGTACCCCCTTTTGTGCAGTCTGACAGTGCTACAACCTTGGCACCTGCCTCATGCCCCTTCCCTGCTGTCCCAGCAGGTGGGTCAGACTCTGCACCCTCAGCTTCAAACCCTGAATCTTGCAGCCTGGCTAATTCCCTGACATCACCTCCAGCAACCCTCATTAAGCAGGTGCTGGATGTCATTCTTGAGGCAAGGAGGCCAAGTACTAGAAAATCCTATTCAGAAAAGTGGAAAAAATACTGTTCCTGGAGCCAGGCTCAGGGGATGGGCACAACGGTGCCCAGCTTACCTCATATTCTGGATTAACAGAAATGCTCCACAAGGGCCTATCTTTCTCTTCAATTAAGATTCATGCCTCTGCCATATCAGCACATTATAATACTGACCCACCCCTCTTCTCTCATCCCTTGCTAAAACAATTACTTAGAGGGGCTAAAACTTTAAGAGCACCCAGAAGGGCTCCCACTCCAGCCTGGGACCTTAACTTTGTATTGGAAAAACTCCCCCCCCCTCCCCCCTTTGAACAAGCTGCTACAGCAGAGTTGAAATTCCTTTCTTGGAAAACAGCTTTACTTCTAGCCATCTCTTCAGCAAGAAGAGTGTCTGAACTGCAGGCCCTCATGGCAATGGAACCCTTCATTATCTTCCATGCGGACAGGGTTTCCCTCAGGACTGATCCATCCTTCATGCCCAAGGTGGTGTCTAGTGTGGCTCTAAACTAGTCCATTCATTTGCCTACTTTTTTCCCTAATCCATAGAATCAAGGGGAAAGGATACTGCATTCTCTGTATGTACACAGACAGCTTAGATTATATTTGGACAGGACTAAGCCTCTCAGAAAATCTGACCAACTGCTAGTGAGCTTTGCTGCAGGGCCAGAGGGGAAAGCCATTTCAAAGCAAACCATTTCCAAATGGATAGCACATTGCATCTATTTCTGCTACAAACACCATGGAAAACTTACCCCACAGGGTATAAGAACACATTCCACCAGGGCTACATCTACCTGTACTGCATTTCTCAGAGGAGTCCCTACCAGGGACATCCTGGAAGCTGAAACCTGGAGCTCTGTACATACTTTCACCAAGCATTACCACCTGCCTATCTTTTCTAAATCCAGAGCTGGATTTGCCACAGCAGTTTTACATGGTCTTATTGCTAGCCCTAATGCTCTTTAACTACCTCCACCTTCCTTAACTTTGGGAATCAACCCAAATGTGATGTCTGCAACAGTGAAACACAAAGAACATAGTACAAGTGTGTACACTTATCATAAATGTAGATGTTTGAGTGTATTCACTGTTGCAGTCCTGGTTACCCTTCCTCCAGCCCCCTGACTTTTCTTGACTTTTACCTTTCCTCCTTGTTTGGCATATATTATATCATGTGTATTTGCTTTTTGCTGGGGGTGTTCCACACCATATAACTGCTTCCTATTGTGGAGGCACCTGACTTCTGGGGCAAGAAAAACTGATGTAATGGCATCGGCTGCTTGTTTTATACCCCTGACCTGACATGGAAGAAGCGACAGCATCCGACGCACAAATCCGAAAACTCTGGTATTCAGGCCGGCTGAGGGCTACCTGCAGGCAGATAACCCAAATGTGATGACTGCAACAGTGAATACACTCGAGCATCACTATTTATGGTAAGTGTACACAACTGTACTTTTTAAATCATTGACAGAGAGAAGAGAATTCATTAGACTTTGTTGTTTTCTAGGAGCCAAATTGTAGCCGTGGCCTAAGCTGTTAAGTAAACAACTTAATGGACTAATGGCAAGGCAGAATAGCAACAGTGACACAGTCACCCTGGACTATCCCCCTCCAAATCTTTGTCCCTGGGATAACAATCTGTCCTTTGTCATGGCTGAACTGCAAAGTGGTCTGCTATTGTTTCATGGTTACTGTAATGTAGTCAATCAGTGTAGGGTGTATCTTGTACATTTTTAAGCACTCTTTTATCCATGAATATGGGATACTATCAAATGCTTTTTTGTAGTCAATCCATGCCATACTTGCATTCTTAACCTTTTTACAGTTCTCCACTATAACTTTATTTAACAACAAACGATCCTTTGTTCCATATGACTTTTTTATTGCCCTTTTGTTCTACTGCCATAACTGAGTTTCTTCTAAATGACTATAAACTCTGCCTTTGTCAATTCCCGTGTATAGTTTATACTTCATCTGAAGGCATGTTATTGGCCTATAATTTTTAGGGTAGCTTGCAGGTTCACTCTTAAGTAGGAGCATTGTTTTGCCTTTTGTTAGCCAGTGAGGTGTCTGTTTGGGATGCGCATACAAGTAGCTCTTACTCATGGCTAAATCCACATGCAAAGATGTTAATACTTTTAACCAAAAGTTAGATACTGCATCTGGGCCTGGGTTTTTCCAGTTAGAGGCTTTTCTCAACTCTGTTTCAATCTTGCTGGCTGTTATTTCATCCCGTTTTATATCATGTACCTTTAAACTTCTTATTCTTTCTTTTACTTCTATCCATTTAGCATCTTTATATTCCACAGGATCTTCATAGATACTTCTCCAAAATGTATCTACTTCCTCTTTTTTTTGTCGGACTTTCAATTCCTTTTACCTTATTTCCCAATTCTTTATAAAACTTTTTTGGGTCATCAATAAATTGCTTATTTTGTACTTTTCCCTTATATTTACCTGTGTGTCTTCTAAGTCTTTCCACCTGTGCTGAAATTTTTAGTTTCTTATTTGCAATAGTGCATGATAGATCCTGGTTTGTTCTAATACTGTGCATTGCTTTAATCACATCTGTCTGTCTTAGTATTTTTATTGATCTATTCCCTTTTCTACAGTCTTCTAACAGTGACACTTCTTGTCTTAATTGCTTTATATTTTTCTCTATTCAATAGTTATTTATTTTTTATTTTACATTTGTTGACAGGGCTAGTCTAACTGGATACATGTCCATTTTCAGTATAGGCCCGGGGAGATAAGCTCAGAGAACACAAATTTCATAACACAATGCAGGTATAATACAGAATTTAACAAAGAAGACAGCTCATTGTATAACTGTTTAACAAATTATCACATATGTATTACGATAAGTATCCACAGAAGATGTCAGTACAAGCAGTCACATTATCTAGAAGGTAAAGTTGTCATTGTTATTAAGGTAAATAGAAGTTGTTACATGAGAAGTACAGGGTCAGTAGAACCTAGTAAGAAGAGCAAGTTAATTAGTCAGGGTTAGTGCAGGGGCATAACCAGTGTGTTCTGAGGAAACGTTTGTTTGTTTTTGAAAAGTGATATCGAGGACAGTGATGAACATTCACTGGGAAGAAGGTTCCAGGATTTTCCGACAGTACTGGAGAACAGAGAGTCACCAGCCATGTTGTTGGATTTACAAATATTTACTAAAAGTTTATGTGATGAATATAAGGTTTTAAGATTATTATAGGGGATGATAAGGGTAGATAGTATTGGAAGGTTGATAAAGGGTTGTGTGGGCAATGGGCAGTTGGTGAAATTTAAGCTGATTTTGTAGCTCAAGCCATCCTAGCTGCTTTAGATTATAACAGTGGTGGGTTCTAAATGGGTTGCCTGTGGCACATCTGGCAATGTTATTGTAGGAGTTTTCCATTTTGTTGAGGTTACTCTTTGATAGATTAGTATATGTGAGGCATAGAGGAGTGTTGAGATTAGATGAGTGTGAGCAATAGTTATTCTAGCTGCTGGAGAAAGGAAGGGTTTGATCCTGTAGAGAGAGCCTAGTTTTCTATTAAAAGTTTTTAGTGTATTTTTGATATGGGTGTCGAAGTTAAGGTTGTTTATAGTGATTCCTAGTAGTTTGGTAGTTAGGTCTGGAGATATGAGAGTACCATTATTGGATATTACTGTGAAATCTGTTGGAGAGGGCTTCCGAATAGGAGTAAAGAGTAAGAGTTTTTTTTTTGGGGTTCAAGAGGAGGCAGCGCTGTGAAAAACATTGTTCTACTGTATTAAACACCTTTTGGGTTATGGACTGCAGTTCAGATGTAGATGTGGCTGAGCATATAAGTGTAGAATCATCTGCATATTGTATGCATGTAGCTTGAGGGATTACTAAGTGAAGGTCATTGATGAAAATTGAGAAAAGGAGGGGTCCTAATATGGACCCTTGAGGGACACCAAGGTTAATGGGAAGGTGGGTAGATAAATTATTATGCCATAGCAGAGCATGTTGTCTATTATCTATGTAAGACTGGAACCATTTTATAGTGAGTGCATCTAGTGACAGGGATTTGAGGATATTTGTAAGTATCTGGTTACCATATCGAATTCCTTGGACAGATCGATGAGTGCAGAGGAAAGCATATTGTTGTTATGGTTTTTGTTAATACAGTCAGTAAAGGAAAAGAGGGCAGTGGTAGTGCTGTGGAATGGCCTGAATCCATGTTGACACCTGGAAAGTAAGTTATTTTGGGTTAGGTGGTTAGGTAATTGCCTATGGATGCATTTTTCCATAATTTTTGCCAAAGGAGAAAGTAAGGCTATGGGATGGTAGTTAGAGAATTCAGTAGAGTTGCCACCTTTATGTAGGGGGATAATGTGGGAGATTTTCCAGATCGTTGGGATGTGTTCTTCACTGATGGTTCTGTTAATCAGAACAGAAATGGGATAGGCTATAGATTTGGCTGTTTTTTTAGATATTCTGTGGGTAGTTGGTCGGCTGAGGGAGAGGATGGTTTCAGATTTTGGATAAGGGTAAGAATATATGTTGTTGGGACTGGTTAGAAGAGAAATTGAGGAGATGGGCTAGTATTAGAGGTAGGTAGAGTTAAGCTATGCAGTGATAGCTGACTGGTGAGTGTTTGAATAGCCTCTGTGAAAAAGGTATGGAAGGCATTGGCAGTTTGCTTGGGATTCTCCTGGTCTGTGCCTTGTGGGCTTGGTGGAGTAGTTGGTTAGTACTTGCCCAAATGTTTTGTGGTTTATTATGGTGAGTTTGCTAGAATTGTAGGTAGACGTTATCATTTCGCAGCTGTGTAAAGTTTTGCTGATCTACAGGGTTTTTAGTCATTCGCCATTTAGTCCAGTATTTATTTCTAAGATGGATTTTTTGTTTAGTTTCTTTTGAAAGCCATGAGCAGGTTTAGTCCTAATTCTGATAGAACGGGTTGCTGCATGGTGGTCTAGTATGGCTAGGAATTTAGAATTAAATTATTTTACAGCTTCAAGTGGGAGGTATTTTGTGGGAGACCAGTCACATGCCTGAAGTTCACTTTGGAAGAGATCAGGGTTAAAGGTTTTCTTGATCCAAATTGTCCTGAATGTGGTTGGGATGGGTAAATTGGTCTTATGCCTGATAATGTAGGTAAGTGAGTGGTCACTTACATCATCAGGGAGGGTCCCAACTTCATATGTCTGGGGATGATTATTTATGAGAATCCAATCTAAGGTACTTTCTTTCTTATTAGGCGGTAATGGTTTGAGAAAAAACATATAGGTTAATGTGGATGGTAGGGTGGTCAGTGCTGCAGCACTTCCAATCAATGTTAAAATCACCTAGGATTATAGTTTCTTGGGGTAAGTTTTGATATAGCCAGCAAAGGATATCTTCTAAGATGGTGTTATTGCTGGGAGGTAGATAGATACAGGTGATATAAATGGAGGTAGATAGATACAGATGATATAAATGGATTTGAAAGTGTTAAGTTGAAGTTTAGAAATAAGGATTTCATCATTAGAGTCTTGAGGTGGTTTATAGTCTGAGGTAATAACTTGTAACCCTGATTTAAATAGGATAGCGATCCCCCCACCCTTCTTGGCTGCACGGTCAAGTCTCAAGATGATGTATCTGGGTTGGATGATTTCATTGTCTTTAGTTACATGTTTTAACCAAGTTTCTGTTAAACGTAGAATATCAAAGGAGTATGCTTCCAAGAGAGCATGGAGGTGTGCAACTTTGTTATTTATGCTACGTATATTGAGGTGTGCTATAAAGAGTGAGTTTGGAGGTTTGGTAAGGGAATGATTAGTAGAGAGATTGGGGTTGAGAAGTTGAGTGGTAGTAGTAATTGTTGGGCCTGGGTTTGGGTGAATATCCCCATCTTTTAATGAGAGGAGTTGTATTCCACATTTAGGATTTGGGAATTTACTGTATAGGTTTAGATACCTTCTGGCTTTTAGAGAGTTATGTCTAATGTGGACTAGTCTATGATATTTTGCCAGTAGGTAGCTGGGTGTAGATGTTATGTTTATGTGGCTAGTGAGGATAGGTAGTGATGGAGAGGCAGTTTGCTTATTGGGGTAGTGACATTGCGAACATAATGGGTGTTCATAGGTTCATAGGTTAGTACTAAGCTAACTTCCCTTGCAAGCCATTGTAAGCCTAGCCAATTATCCCTTGTGAGAATCAAACCCTGCACCTTGTGTTTGTAAGGCAAACACCTTAACCATTAGCAGGAAGGCTACAGTTAGAGGTGATAGAAGTATGAGTACGAGTAACAGCTTTAATTGGGCTGGGGTAGATAGTTTATACATTGGGATGATTTAGTTGTTAGGTGCTATATGGTAGGCACTGAAGTGTACTAAGTGTGGATAGTGGGAGGGTGTGGTGGGAGAGATAGGGAGTGGTTATAGAAGGACGGAATAGGTGTGTGATGGCCAGTGGTATTGTTCTTTGTAATTGGAGGCAAGGGGAGAGGGGTGTGGTCATGTAGTGTAAGAGTAGGAACACTGGGGGTGGGTGGGAATTGGGGGGTACGGGAGCGGAGTGAAGTCTGCAGGGCGAACGGAGCGGGTAGAGACAAGTAAAGGAGCAGCTTAAGAAGAACAATTAGCAAATGCTGGCTACTGAAGTTGTTAGGTAAGTTAGGAGTGGGTAAGAGCAGAGATAAGTGAAGAGTCTAAGAGAAATAGCTAGGTGTAGACAGTTGACGTAAAGGGTAAAGTATGATAGAATTAAGGACAGGTATAGGACATCAGAAATGTAATGAAAGTATAAGACAGAGGGTAAGTAGGAGATAAAAGGATGGGATAAGAGTGCCACCTAGTGGACAGATATACTATTGCAGGTAATGTTATATGAGAGCTAGCTGATTTAGAACTAGGGAAGGTGTTATCGCTAGTAAAAGGGGTTACAATAAAGGATTAAAGGTGTGTTGGTGACAGGGTAGATAGGGCAGGGTAAAGGCTGCTGGCTGTCCTGGCTAGGAGTGTGCTTTTAAAACCCCTGAAGCAATAGTTACAGTTGTAAGCTTTACTGGCAGGTGTTAGGAAACCACATACTTTATTGCTTCCTTGAGAGAAGATGCAGGGAATAATAGGCAGTGTGATGAGACCTCAGGTAATTGGATAGTGTCCTTTGTCACCAGGTAGGTAGGTTCCAAGAGACTAGTGCAGGATCAGCAAATTGGAGAGCAGGGTACTTAAGGGAGAGAGAGAGAGAGACAAAGCAGTGGAGAGAAAAAAACAGCCCTTGGCAAGGTAGTTCTGGCAATATAAAAAACTTAATTATGAAGAAAAAAAATAAGCATATATACATTCCCTTAGCAATGATAGCAGCTATTGGATTTACATACAAGCTAGCCAGTCCTATGATACTATAATGTAGCAAGACACTGTTTAAAGGCTCAGGAAGACTGTAAACCACAAATCAGCATTAAGCAATAAACCTAGTTTGTAAGTCATATGTACAACTGGATTGCCTTTTATCACAAAAGTTGCATAGTAAAAAGACAGGCGTTAGTAACAGAAATCTCAGTTATGATATAGGCCTGATAGCAGGCAGACCTTGAATCAACTGTACTGGAATCTGCACTAATACATTGCTCCAGATAGCTTCAACACCTTAGAAAATGCACCAATTATTACACTACGTTCAAGCAGTAGAGTACTAATGTACAAACAGTTAACAGGGATGGCTACTTGATTTTGTTACCCAGTGATAGCTCTCTTAATGCAGGCAGAACAAATGCCTCATAAATGAGTCTGTCTAGCCCAAATAAATGAGAGCACAGGTAGTTTATAATGCCGGTTCTCAGCAAATAGGTTAGCATGGGTTGTTGTTTAATGCCGCTAAATAACTGAGGGATTTTCTACAAGATACCATCCATTTCCAAGGGTCTAAATATCAGAAGTAAAGCTCTGCATAGCTTATTAGTCACTAGATATCAGTAAAAAGGCTCTGCATAGCTTATTAGTCGCTGAATATTCAGAACCACAGGCTAGCTTGCCGTTTATTATCAAAGAGATGTGCTGCTAGCATTTAACCATTGAGCACTCGCTGGTATTCGATTTCTCCCCTTCCTTTCCCTCACTACCCTGTGTTCTTGTGGTAGAACTTTATCAGTTGTACGCAAGACACTATAGTCACTGGATGTGGCGATTTCAATGATCAGTGCTACTTTTGTTTTCTTTTCTTGGACCACTATATCCGGTTTTCTAGCATCTGTCTTTTGAGCTGTTGGTAATGGGTGATCCTATGTGATACAGACTTCATAATTTTCTGTGATGCTTTGTGGCTTATGTTTCCAGTGTTTGCCAGCCACTTTGATACCATGATGTTTAAACAATCCCCAGTCAACAGTCTCGCCGCATTATTATGCCTTTCAGTATACAGTCTTCCTGCCATTAGTGTGTTGCAACCAGCAACAAGATGTATGACTGTTTCCAATTTGGTTTTACAAAACCTCATTTGTCTGTTTCTCCCAGATGTTCAGTGGACTTTGTAAGCCAGTGTGTACGTAGCCCACTATCTTGGGCTGCCAATATTAACCTTTCATTTCTTGGTTTGAATTCGCCTTTCAACCATTCCTGCATTCGTTCTTGATCAATATGAGGCTCTTCCAGAAGTTTTCTATACTTGTAACTATATTTATGTTTTTTTCCACATTTCTTGCCTTCTCATCCTGTCCTTCACCTTATATTCTTTCTTTTGTTTTTTTTGGCGCATTCAGTTGCTACCTGGTTTTTATCTACTTCTGGTTTGATTTCCATTCCTGCTTGACGTCGATATGCTTCTGCTAAATTAAGCAGTGAAGTCATCTTAGATTTATTCTCCTCCTGTTTCAAAACTTTCATTACATTTGGATCTTGTGAGGTTAGTCGTTAAGTGTGGAAGTCCCATGATTGCAGTTCTGTACATGTAATCAATTTCAAGGATGCCCATCCCTCCTTTGGAACGGGGACTATATAATCTTGGTATACATACATTTTTATAAATCATTTGGTGAGCATGAAGCATCCATCTTGTTTTAATATCTAATGTATCCAACACTTTTTGGGGCCAGTCACTCACTCCAAAACTACATTAAGACAAGAAGAGCAAATTGATTTATAGCTTGGATCTTGTTCCTAGATGTCAGTGCTGTTCTCAGGATTAATTAGTCTTCTAAAGTATTCCTTACTGAGTTTTATTCACATTTGTTCTTGTTTTATTGCTGATCCTTCATCAGTTCCCAAGTATTTATACACTCTGTCTTGCTCAAGTTATTTTTTATCACATTCTTGTCCCAAACTGATGTTTTCCTGGTGTTGCAGTTTTCCTTTTTTAAAGGTTGCTTTTGCACATTTATCAAGACCAAATGACATTCTAATATCATCTGAAAAAGTTTTGACAACCTGCAGCTGTGCTTTCAGTTCCTCATCTGATGAGCTGTACAGTTTTAAATCATCGACAAAGAGAAGAGTAGTCATTAGACTTTGTTGTTTTCTAGGAACCAAAATTGTAGCCATGGCCTAAGCTGTTAAGTAAACAGCTTAATGGATTAATGGCAAGGCAGAATAGCAACAGCAACAGAGAGTCACCCTGGGATATCACCCTCCGAATCTTTATCCCTGGGATAACAGTCTGTCCTTTATCATGGCTCAACTGCAAACTGGTCTGCCATTGTTTCATGGTTACTGTAATGTAATCAATCAGTGTAGGGTGTATCTTGTACATCTTTAAGCACTCTTTTAAACATGAATATGGGATACTATCAAATGCTTTTTTGTAGTCAGTCCATGCCATACTTCGATTCTTACCCTTTTTACAGTTCTCCAGTATAACTTTAACAGCAA
Source organism: Protopterus annectens (assembly GCF_019279795.1). Classification (NCBI taxonomy): domain Eukaryota; kingdom Metazoa; phylum Chordata; order Ceratodontiformes; family Protopteridae; genus Protopterus; species Protopterus annectens. The sequence goes on from NC_056731.1 coordinate 1,151,227,862, forward strand.
ATGATCCTTTGTTCCATATGACATTCTTTTATTGCCCTTTTGTTCTACTGCCATAATTGAGTTTCTTCTAAATGACTATAAACTCCGTCAGTGTCAATTCTCATGTATAGTTTATACATCATCTGAAGGCAAGTTACTGGTCTATAATTTTTAGGGTAGCTTGCAGGTTCACTCTTAAGTAAGAGCATTGTTTTACCTTTTGTTAGCCAGTGAGGTGTCTGTTTGGGCTGCACATATAAATAGTTCTTACTCATGGCTAAATCCTTGTGCAAAGATGTTAATACTTTTAACCAAAAGTTAGGTACTGCATCTGGGCTTGGGGTTTTCCAGTTAGAGTCTTTTCTCAACTTTGTTTCAATCTCTCTGGCTGTTATTTCATCCCATTTCATATCCTGTACCTTTAAACTTCTTATTCTTTCTTTTACTTCTATCCATTTAGCATCTTTATGTTCCACAGGATCTTCATAGTTACTTCTCCAAAATGTATCTACTTCCTCTTTTTTTGTTGGCCTTTCAATTCCTTTTACCTTATTTCCCAATTCTCTTTAAAACGTTTTTGGGTCATCAATAAATTGCTTATTTTGTAGTTTTCCCTTATATTTATCTGTGTGTCTTCTAAGTTTTTCCACCTTGCTGAAATTTTTAGTTTCTTATTTGCAAAGATAGATCCTGGTCTGTCTAATACTGTGCATTGCTTTAATCACATCTGTCTTAGTATTTTTGTTGATCTATTCACTCTTCTATAATCTTCTAACAGTGACACTTCTTGTCTTAATTGCTTTATTTCTCTAGTCAATACTTCCATGATGGTATTCAATTTCTTCCCTTCCTTTCCCCTCACTACTCTGTGTTCTTGTGGTAGAACTTTATCAGTTATTAATTTAGCTGCACAGTAATGTACCCTGTTTACTTCTGTTATATCACATGAATCTCTATGGACAGTCCTAATTACTGCATTCATTTGTTTTATCAGACTTCTTACTTTTTGGGTTTTATTGACCTTCTGCAGTCTATTTCTCTTATTGATCTTAATATCTATCATGTCCATTAAATCAAGCAACTCTTCTCTTAGCTCATTTTCTTCCAGACTGAGGGCACATCCGTTGTTTTCCGTTTCCTAAGGGCATTCTATAGAAAGTTCTGTAACATCTTCCTGTGGCACATTCTCTTCAATTTCATCCTGTCGTCCATTGCTCTGTCATATGGGAACTGACTAGCCTATCACTCCTCATCGTTGACTCCATCATGGTTGCCACAGTTTCTTGTTCCATTCCTTGCTGTCTAGCTTCATGTGAACGTTTATACTGGTTTCCTGTGGAAGGCTCTAAAATATCTTGATATGGCACCTGACCAATTGTTTCCTGTTCCACTGGTTTCCCCTGAATTTGGATATCCATTGCTTTATCCTTTTGTGGTGCTTTTTGCATTCAGTTTTCTACAATGAATACTTCTCTTTGCAGCTGCTTCATAACCTCAATTTCTATTTCTTTGGCTTCTCCATTACTAATCTCTTTTTGTACTTTTCCTCTTAGTCTTCTTATTTTTTGTATTGTAAAGTTTTCCATATCTGGATTCCTTTGCCTGTATTTCTCCTCAGATATCTTTGGTGCTGCTCTTTTTGTATTGGTAAGTTTTGCTTTCTCCTTTGCATAAATAATACACCATATTAAATCTCTCTTCCTTTCCCCTGTCCATATTTCTTCTTCTCATGTCTCCTGATCTTCTTGCTTTTCCTTATTCTTGGGGCTCACTCCATCCTGCTGTGATGTAGTCTGTGTTAGACATTCTACATTAAATCATTCACTTTGCAGGCACTCCATAACTTCAACTTCTATTTCTTTAACTTCTGCTTCACTAATCTTCATTTTCACATTACATCTTTGTGATATTAATTTTTTTTATTGTGAAAGTTTCCATATCTGGATGCCTTTGCCTGTATTTCTCTTCAAATATCTTTGAGACTGGCTTTTCTATATTAGTTAACTTGGCGTTCTCCTTAGCACAAGTATTGCACCATATCAGATCTCGCTTTCTTTCCCATGTCCATATTTCTTTTTTATATTTTTCAAATATCTCTAGGTTTTGTTGTTTATATTTTCGTACTTCCTCAGATGCTTCTTTTTCCAAACAGATCAAAGTTTCTTCATCTATATACTGTCTTTCAAAAATCTGTTGAATTAATGAACGCAATTTTTTATTTGAAGCTTCTGACAGTTTTTCCTGTGGAAGTATTTTTCTTTACGCTAATTTCTCTCTTAATCATTTTGTATATCTTGTGTCTGGAAATTCTGCGCTTTTTACATAGTAACAGTACATACTTTCTTTCTTATCCTCAATAGTTCACGCTATCGTCTTTATGGCTCTTCTTTGGCCAATCAGTTTTTGTGATTTTTCTGGACTGCTACTTCCTTCTACAACGGGGGGGGGGGGGGGGGCTGGCCCCATTGTAGGAATGTTTGCGTATTTTGAGGATTCTACGCTGTCATCTTTTCCAGTTCTGGCACAACTGCACCTACCAGGATTGGGCACTTTTTTTATTTTGGGTCTTGTGCATCCAGCTATCTTTTTTTGGTTTTGACTGACTTCTGTCCATGATATATCATATGCTATATAAATTCAGTCTATATATCAGTGTCACCTTGGTGAGATTTTGTGAAAAACAGAGTCCACCTCGGCAAGGTACTCACCAAGACTTAAGGATGAATTCAGTTTCAGCACTACTACTCTCCTTTGCTTGCTGACTTTTCATCTCTCCATTAGGACCACTTGCCCAGTGAGGACAATCCTATAGCCACAGAGGCCAGGTCTAACTCCCAGCCCTTAGTGGCTTCCCAAGGAGCTACACCAGAGAGACATCGATGAGAGGTCTGAAGTACCAAATCCAGGCCCAACAGAGTCACCAATCTGTGATTTGAAGCAGTAAAAGGGACACCCAAGGACTCCCTTTCAGTTGTCTTCTTAGGGACATGGCAAGGAAGAACAGAAGGGACTGTAACTGTTCCATGGTCCGGCCAAAAAGGAAGCTTGAAAGATGAATAGCAGAGCCTGTGATAGACAGTAAACCGCCTGACAGAAAAATAAGGATTTTAAGGTAAAAAATTAAATGACATTCCCCAAAATACAATATCCAGCCCCAACACACTGAATTCTCTATGAAATTCAGAAGAGATGCACTTTTTTCCTCAGAAAATCAAATAGTGGAAGATTTTCCCCAGAAGAGTTCTTATCTGCCCAGCCTTGAAAGACCACCAGATGATTGTCGGTTCCTTGAAGCCTACTGCTGTCATCTTTATTGGCTTCAGATTTCTTCAGAACTCGTAGTTTTACATGCTGGGTGCTTGAGTTTTCATATTCTGTTTTTCTTGGTTGTTTTTATTTGTTAGATTTGGTACATACATGCATACATACATAGAAATATTTCAAGCACAGGCATGAGTGTCCTTCTAGCCTGGCAATATATCTTATCTGTTGTTCCCATAGTAAGTGTCCAGGCTGTTCTTAAAAATATCTAAACTAGTACTTGCTTTAATGTAATTTGGTAGTTTATCCCATGCATCAACTGCTCTTTCAGAGAACCAATCTGAAAGACACAATCTAAACAAGTGTGTGCCTAGGACAGAGCCCTGTGAGATGCACCGACTTTAACCTTGACTTTCACCTGTCCAGTTGCTGTATGATACTTGCCATGTGCTATTTGTAAGCCATGCAGCTGTCCATATTGAGTACATCAGTACCTAGTTGATGTCCTTCTATTCATATGCTGCAGTATCCATTCCATGAGGGAGTCTGCCTCCGGTTGACTCATACGTCTGGCCATTTTACCAAAAATAAATGGTTCTGTGAAGGTACGTGTGTCAGTCTGCAACACTCTGCATATGTTGGCCATAAAACGGACATCTGATATAATGCGAACATCAGTACGCACCTACCTCAGAACTTTTCTACCACCTGTTTGACTGCCAGCTCCAGTCATCACTCACTTTGGAAAATGACCTTCTGTTTTGTTTGAGTTCAGTAAGTACCCCTTAGGGGGTTTTGTTAACTTCCTTGCTACTGTATTGTGGGTTAATGTCCAGTAGGAAGGGCAAGTGTTGGTATGGAAGGCTGATTCAACATAAAGACTCACACGAGCTCTGTTTATTCTGTCTAGGCCCAGACCACAGTCATACCTCTTGCGAGATCTGTAAGGCCTTCGTTCCAAAGACCCTTAGATGTCTTGCTGCTCTTAAATTATGTTTAGAGAATCAGCATTTAAAATGCCTGGCTTGAGACATGGACCTGACATCTGCATCTTCGGAGGAGCCGCTGACCAAAAAGGCTAGGAAGCCTCAGCTTGTACTTATGACTGCTCCCTCTGTTCCGACCTTTCCTCTCGAGGCCGATGAAGGCCTGGAGACCAAGCTGGAATCCACAGACTGTCTGCTTATGGGTACCTGAGAGGAAGCCATTAAGGAGACTAGCACGTCTCAGAGGGATCCACAGGCATCCGATCCGGACACTGGGGAGGACCACAGCTTATCTCTGAAGGCCCACGTAGGGTTTCCCAAATTGTAGTTTAATAAGACGTTATCTTGGATGTTGTAGAGTGCCTTCCAATGTCTGGTCCTCTTTCTCTCCACCATGTCTTGACTCCCCTATGTCGGAGGCCCCAAAAAGGAAAAACCAAAAGACTAAACACTCTGTTCCTTCTTAGCACACCATGGCTTCTGATCAAGTCCCTGACTGGCAGGCCTTCACCCAAGGCCTTTTGAATGCTTTCATGGCCTTAAGCCCAGACATCTGCCACTGCCCAGGGCCCCTCAGTCTCCACTCCTAGCAGTAAGCCTTTGGCAGATATTTCTTCTGAGGATGAGGAATCTTCAGGGGATGAGTCCCTTACCTACACCTCTCAGATTGCTTCTCCACTGGGCCATGTTTCCCCAGAGGAGGATTCTAATGGAATTGATTCTCCTGGGGAAGATATCACCTTTGGGGAGACCATTGTCCAAATGAAGGACTTCTTTAAATGGGACTGCAGTCAGGTATCTGAGACTCAAAAGAGGTACTATGACCTCTTGCAGATGGAGTCCCCTAACCCAGCTGCTGTTCCCTTTGTCCATCCTTCTTTTTTGGAAGCCTTTTTGGTTGCATCTAAATCTTCAGACTCCAAACCCCAGCACCTAAGTGCCCTGACAGATTTTATAAAGTACCAGAATATGCCAAATTCCTTTTCAAGCACCTTCTGTAGACCCATCCACTATTTTTGTTGCTGTAGGTAAAACTTCTAAGCATCTTCCCTCTACTTCCTTGCTCCCTTCTGATAAAGAAAGCAGGATTATGGAGAGGTTAGGGAAGAACGTTTATACCTCTGCCACCTTAGGTGTTAGAGCCATAAATTATCAAACTCATATGGCCAAATACTCCTTGGCCCTATTAACAGATGCCATTAAACAATTTGGTGAGTTACCTAACTCCCCCAGCAAGGCAAAAATTGCCACCCTTTTGAATTCTTGAAGTCAAGTTACCAGGCACTCTAAAGTGTAGTTATGATGCAGTAGAGGCGTCAGCTAGGGCAGCTCCATCAGGGTTGGTCCAAAGAAGATATTCCTGGCTCAGGCTGCAGCCTTTGCCAGATTACATCAAGGAGAAACTTATGGATGCACCCTTAGATAACAAGGCCTTGTTTGGCTCAGTGGCTCCAGAGCTCTTTAAGGCCCTTCAGGAGAAGGGCAAAGAGCTTCAGGATCTCAGACACATAGTTGTGTCCCCTGTTCCCCATTTCCAGAGGAACTACCCAGCCAGCACCACCTTTGTGAGAAGGCCTTCTAAACACCTATCTTCCAAAGGGAAAAAAGACTCCAGGAAGCAGACCCCTTCCAGGTCTTCACCCTCCACACCAGTTCAAAAGCAGCCCTTTCAGGCCAAACTTAGTAGTCTGTGACTACCAGATTCTAAGCCCAGATAACTCCCCCTCCCTCTGTCTTGCCCAGTCCCTTCCTGCTTGGAAACAGATTACTCAGGACTCTTGGGTCCTTTCTATTATAAAATAAGGTTATTTCATAGTCTGGGAATCCAGACCATCATTCAAAGGCATTCCTCAGCCCCCTGAGACCAAATGGCTTCCTTTACTCCAGTCTTACATGCCCTCCTTTCTCAAGGCAGTATTCAAGAGGTACTTTGAAATTTGAGAGGGAAAGAGTTTTATTGGGTTTTACTCCAGAATATTCCTGGCTCCCAGGAAAGACTGTTCATGGAAACCTATCTTGGATCTGTCCCATCTGAATACCTTTCTCTGCGTCCTTTCCTTTCAGATGCTGACTCTTCCTACTCTCCTTCCTCAGGCTTACATGGTGTCCTCAGTCATAAAGGACGCCTACCTGCACATCCCTATGTACCCACTCTTCAGGAAATTCCTTCGTTTCTCTTTGGGTTATTCATATTTTCAGTTCTGTGCTTTTGCCATTTAGTCTCTCTACAGCCCCAAGAGTGTTCACAAAGTGTTTATCCCCAGTCATTGCCTTCACCAGAATGCAGGAGATCCAACTCTTCCCTTACCTGGACAATATCCTTATCCAGGCATCATCCCCATAGTTGCTCCTACAGCACCTAGACTATGCCATGTCCCTGCTGAAAGGGCTAGGGTTTACCATAAACCTTCACAAATCCTCTCTGACCCCCTACCAGGACCATGTATTCCTAGGATACAGGATTCTCACAGTGCAAATGATGGCCTGTCTACCTCCAGACAAGATCCAGGCCCTCACTTCTTATTTCCAGGAACTTCTTCCTCTCCAAGCTCTGTCGGTCAGGGAGTTTCTAAGACTCTTTGGGGTTCATAGCTTCCACCATTCCGATGATACCCTTAGCAAGGCTGCACATGAGGAAATTTCAGTGGTTCCTAAGGACAGTCTGGAAACAGCACCTATACCCTCTGGAGTTTATGGTCCCCTTCTTACCTTTCCTAGCCAAGGGGCTAGAGTAGTGGATTGCTCAGATTTCAAAAAATCCAGGCCTTCCTCTACAATTTCCTGCCCCCAACCAGGATCTGTACACTAATGCATCAAACTCTGGTTGGGGGCCCACTCTGGGAGACTGGAGAGGGACAGACATATGGACCCACTCCCAACAGAGGGAGCACATCAGCTTCAAGGAAATGAAGGCCTTGATCTTTGCCCTACAAATGAACACGGACAACACCACGGTGCTGTGGTACATCAACAAGCAGGGAGGGACAAAGTCCTACATCCTATGCAGATTGGCTTTGTATGCGTGGGAGATTGCTCAGCCGAATTAAGTGACCCTCCTAGCTGTCTACATCCCCTCAGCCCAGAATGTGATGGCAGATTCACTAAATAGGTCCATGACTCAATCCCACAAATGGATGTTAAACAGGGATGTGTTCCTGGACCTGGTCCATCGATGGGGTACACCTCAGGTAGACTTGTTTGCTTCCCCCATGAACAGAGCTCCCAACTTAATGCACCAGAACCTACACTCCCGGGACATGGAAGGTGGATGCTCTCTCCTTCCAATGGAAGGGGATGTTTGCTTATGCATTCCCCCCTTTCCTTTTCTACAAAACGTTCTGCTGAAAATTCAGAGAGAAAAACCTCAAATCTTGTTGGTGACCCCCTTTTGACCAAGGCAGCACTGGTTCCCCCTTCTACATCATCTAGACAAGGGCAGTCACCACAAGTTACCCCTCAGGATGGACCTTCTCACACAGGAAAGGGAACTCTCATACACCCCCAGATATTCACCCTAAACCTAACACTGTGGGTAATAGGGCATTGATTCCCTTTAGACACCTTTATACTGAGGACATGCTCCAGGTTCTGGAGGAGGCCAGAAAACCCATTTCCAAGTGGAAAAGATTTTCTGTTTAGTGTCAAAAACACGACTGTCAACCACTGTTTGTAGAACCTCCAGTGGTTCTGTCCTACCTGTGTGAATTAATGAACACTAGCTTGTCATCTTCCATCAAGACGCATCTTTCTGCCATATCAGCATGGTTTACCTTTGACTCCTCCTTTGGCTTCCAGATTGGAAGTCAAGCTTTTTCTGAAAGGAGTTCTGCACATCAGACCTCCAAGGAAGCCTGTCCATCCTCCTTGGGACCTTAACTTCATGTTGGAAAAGCTTACCTTACCACCCTTTAAACCAATTAAAGACTCTACTCTACAACATTGCACTTGGAAAACTGTTCTTTTGGTGGCCATTACTTCAGCCAGAAAGCACTCTGAACTGCAAGCCCTCATGGCTTCTCCCCCCTTCACAGTTTTCCATACGGTCAGGGTTTGCTTGCGTAGTAACCCATCCTTCATGCCCAAGGTAGTTAATGAGCTTTCCCTAAATCAGGCCATAAATCTGCCTACTTTCTTCCCTTCACCACAATCCTCCAGCAAGAGGATCTGGCACTCCTTGGATGTGGATAGACAACTTAGATACTACTTGGCCAAGACCAAATCCATTCATAAATCAGATAGGCTCTTTGTTTCCTATCACCCAAGAGCTCTGGGAGACCCTATTTCCAAGTAAACTATTTCTTCATGGATCTCAGAAACTATTACATTTCACTACACAGGCAATGGTAAAAAGCTTCCCTTCCCAGTGAGGACACACTCCACTAGGGTTTTGTCCTCTTCTGGGGGTTTCTTTAAAGGTTTGGATACAGCTGCCATTCTAGAGGCAGTTACTTGGTCATCTGTTCACACTTTCACCAACATTACAAATTGGGTGTCATTTCCAGGTCCAGAGCAGGATTTGCCAGAGCCATTCTGCATGGCTTTGTGGAAAATGTTTCAGTTCCCCCTCCCAGTCCTTCTGTAGCATGCACTTTTGCACTCGCCCTCATGTAATGGATACTGCGGCATATGAATAGAAGGACATAGTATAGTTGTGTAATATCTTACCATAACCATAGATGTCCTTCTCTTCTGTTTGCTGCAATATGGTTTCCCACCCAGCCTTCCCCCTGATATTTGCCCGATTCCTGACTCCTGATTACTCACTCCTTCCAGGCTGGTGCCCGGCAGCATTCAGTTCTGACGTAGGCACGTGCTGACATCCACTTTATGCCCGATGTCCGTTTATAGCTGACATATGCTGAGTGTTGTGGGCCGACACAAGTACCTTCGCAGTAGCATTTATCTTTGGTTAAACAGCCAGAAGTACAAGTCAGCTGGAGATGGACTCCCTCATGTAATGGATCTTGTAGCATATAGAAGAGAAGGACATCTATGGTCATGGTAAGATTTTACACAACTATACTTTCTAATTTATTGATCTTTTTTTTTTCTGTATGACCTTGTCAAGTGGTGAAGTTAAATCTTTAAAAATTATATCATAGCACAATTTTGCATTTATAGCTATTATATTGCTATTAAACATCATGTTACAGGTAGTGACAGATCTATTTTCAACATATGCTTGCTAATCTGTGGTTTCATTTCCAAACCTTTCTAGTTCTGACAATAACTTATTCAGTATTACGTTTTTCATTAATTTTCCACAACATGAAATTAAACTTAAAGGTCTGTATGCCATACTCCCCTTTCCCTTAAAGACAGGTTTAACAAGTGCCTGTCTCCAATTTCCCCATAGTTATATGACCGAGCCAATAATAGATATAATGGTGCTATAAGTACTTGTTGAATTGTTCTCAGGTTACTATTACTGATTTCATCTCCTCCCTGTGCTTTGTTTGGATCCAGTTTGCATAGTTCTTTTTCAGTATAATCTAATTTGATTTCAGATGTCACTGGAACAATTTATCACCCCCTTTATGGTGCCAAACTGCTTTCATTAAGATTTTGTAAATATATGTATAAGCTGATGTGTCTGAGAATAAATTTTAGAATATACACACAGCTTATTAATTTTTAAGTCTACTCCTTGCACATCTTGCGTGTCTGTAAAATGGTTTCATATTATGATTAATATCTTTATATAGGGCCACGGTTGTGCAGTGGTTAGTATTGCCGCCTCACAGCAAGAGATTCTCCCATTCGATTCTCAGCTGGAGCGCCTTCTGTGTGGAGTCTGCATGTCCTCCCTGCGGTCGAATGGGTGTGCCTTCTTTGAGGGTTGGGTGTCAGGCTGGCAACTCGGCACCGTAAAAATCCACTGCCAATCATTAGTGGACTTGAGTTCCACTGTGGCGACCCATAACCTGGAAAAGCCAAAAGACATTACTTTACTTTTATCTTTATATACATTTTCTTAACGTTTTTCTTTATCTTGTTTTGTACTATGTTTAATTTGTCTATCCATCTTGTTTGTTTCAGTTTTCAAAGTTGTAGTTCTTCGTCTTTTTCATTTCTTATATTTTTTGTCTCTCACCTTAATCAAGTATCTTGTTCTTATGAAAATATATCCTCCTGATGTTGTGTGCCTAGATCTCGATGTTAAAACAATTTTTGATTTTTTTCTTTTGCATTCAAATAATTTTTCTTTCAAAACTTTCCACTTTCCTTCAGTTTTTCTTCTGAACACATCACTCAGATTGGTTTTACATGACTGTTTTGCTTCCATATAAACTGTTATTAATCTTAGGTACATTGGTTTAGTTTTCAATTTGGCAAAATTATGTAGCAACAAATTAACTTTTTTACCCCCGTGATTACTGCACTTCAGTGGTAGTAAAACATGACATGAAGTAACAGTAGTTTCTTTAGGAACACAATGTCAAGTATGTTCCGTTCTCTGGTAGACTTTTTTGCAATCTGAAGTAGTCGTTGTTCCTGAGCGTACATTGTGAATAATTTCCTTACTAATGTTGAATCGGTATAATTTCCTTACTAATATTGAATCGGTATAATTCCAGTCTGTTTCTGGAGAATTTAAATTCCCAGTACTGTTATTCGTCCCTCCTGTGTTTCACTCAAGAAATGTATGACTTCCTCTAGGTCATCAGCACTTGACTTTGGTGGTCTGTACACTCCCAACAATTGTTATATGTTCCAGGGTTGTCTTTATCGTTACAGTTACATAGTCTATAGTATTGTTATCATCACTGAATATATAATAATCACAAGTCTCATAATTATCTTTAATCCCCATCATAACACCTCCACCTGATTTTTGTTAGAATGTGTGTTACAGTAAAAACATTTGTAACCTGACAGAACTGGTTTCCAGTTAACTGTTCTTTAACCTTGTTTCACAAACAGTAACAACATTAATCTTGTGGGAACATAGTAAATTTTGCAATAAACAAAATCTTTATTATTAATGCTCTCAGCATTAACAGCCATCAGAGGTGAATCAAATGTTGCAATCTGTGAACGATTAAGTTTTCGACCTTGCAAAAATCCTGCCTTGTGTTTGTCAAATATTGCAAAATATCTACTGCAAAAACTCTTGTCCCTTATCTTGACAAATCCATTTTGTCTGAACATGTGTTCCCAAAATTAGGTTTGGATGCTGTACACAGTCCCATTTTTTAAATGGGACACTTATTCATGCAAGTATTTAAACCAAAAATCTTTTCTTTCATCGTGACCTGACTCTCCTTTCTGTATGTGATTTGTGAAAAATATGTCCCAACACCTGTACAAGCTATGTTGTGTAAGAAGGCTGCAAGTTCCCTACTAACAGTCAAAGAGGTCAGAGAGTCCTTATGGATGAGATCATTTGTACCGACATGAATAAAAACAGATCCGTACTCCCTTACTTTAAGGCATTCTAAGGCCCGTCTCACATATTCTATTTTTGCTCCTAACAAGCATAAAAGTGTTCATTATCTTCTCTGCAATTGCTAAACGTCACTTCCTCTAATAAATGAATTTCCAATTACAAGAATATATTTTCTAACTAGATCTGAAGAATCTTCAACTTCTAATTCAGTAATATCTGCTCTGTCAATTGTTACAAAGGAATGCTCATCACCACCATTAATCTCATTAGTCTCACTTTTCATTGCTTCTTACATTTGCAGGCATACAGTTCTCATCCAGCTGGCTTTGTATATCCAGAGCTTGAGCCTTGAGGTCAACATCCGTCTTTCTCCTCCTCTTTTTTTTTTTCTTATAGCAATGTTCAGTCCTTCCACGTTTAATTTTGATTTCTTTCTTTTCACCTGCCTTTGCCTCTTTTTTTCTACTTTTTCTTTTGGAAAACGTATGTGTTTTTTTGTAGACTGAAACTTTTCTGATAGAAAAATTTTAACATGCCATGTAATCTGTGTGTTACGTAACAAAGCAGTGTCCTTTTTAGTATGTATCACTTTTGCTTTCAGACATTTATCAGTTTCTTTTTCATTCTTATTTGATGTTTTTCCTTTCTTACTTCTCTTTTCTTTTTTTTTCTTTTGTTTTATATGTTCTGAATAATCAGATTGCTCAATACTTGCATCCAGAATTCCAAAGTTCTCTGTGGTATTATCTTGAGGTGAAGTGATCTTTGTAGACAGTAGACACTTCCTTTCTTAAATGTGTTCTATTTGTTCTTTGCCTAACATTATCTCATCAGTCGAGTCATTAACATATGTAACAGCAGTTCTCTAAGCTGTGCCAATTGCACAAGTGCAGTTGTCATCAGTAAATCTAGGTTCACTACTAATAGTAAGCAACATCCAACTTTTGACATGAATACAATCACCAGTATTATCAGATCTCTTATCAGTTTGTCGAAATTGCAATTCAGCGAATTGCTCTTCAACAAACAAAAAACAGTGAATGTTCGGTTAAACAAGCGTTCACATCTACAAATGTGTTTCATAGGGAAAGGTGAAAGTTGGGCAATGTTAGGAAATGCCTTTTCCCCACTGTATTGTGATGTTGCTTTTCCCCACTGTATTGTGATCTCAGAGTTGGTATGTATAAGTAGGGGGAGCAGCCCCCCACCTGTGTGGGTTTGATGTACTATGGTGAACGTTACGTTGGGAGTGTTGGGCAACTTTCCCCTTTCCCTGTGAAACACATTCGCAGATGTGAAATTTCGTTTAACTGAACATTTGCTGTTTTTTGTTCGTTGAAGTGCAGTTCACTGAGTTGCGATTTCGACAAACTGATATAATTACCAGGTGTTACCTTTAAATGTACATAGCATTTAGTATACTGTACAAGGTGCTGTATATGTGCTTTAGCAAAGCATTAATGGTATACTCATTTAAGCAATCCATGCTCAGCTGCAAATGATTAAAGCATTCTGAAAGAAAAAATAATCAAAATTAATAACCACAGAATTCAAAGTGAATTTAAATTTACTTTTATGAGAAAAATCATGCAAGCATCACACAACTAAATATTAAATTAAGTACAGTAAAGTTGTTGCTCTGATCGAACAAGTTATGAAAGTCAAACAAGAGCTGGAGTTCCTTTATTCACTATTGCTCACAGTCGCACCTCTTTTTAACAGTAAAGACCAATAAATCACAAACCTTGACAGGATTGTTCAGATGAGCAATGAATTGTCCTCTGTACAGTCCGTATGAATTTGTAGCTGACTATAGACCCCTTGGGATGGCTAGAGTTTGCCTGTCCTAAAACCTATCTCTTTCTAATAAGCAGTGAAAATTAAAGGTAAAACAAAATATGAATCAAATCATATCTTCTTGTCTACAAGCTATCCCTTCCTTCCTGCAAACAGTGAAAAATCAGTGGTAAAAATAAAATATAAATTCAAATAAAAACTTCTCTTACCAGACTATTACACAGTCAATCACAAACCAAGACAGGATTGTTTAGATAAACTTACACAGTTACAGTTTTTTACTCATTTGATAGTCAGTTAAGTTTTTATAATTAGGGTAATATTAGTATTTGTATTCTCTAATGGAATAATAGGGTTAATAAAGCAGATATTGGAAGAGATGGAAGCAAGAATTAAGATATGTGTTCCTCTCCATCAAGCTGTTTGAATAGAGGAAACAGGCTGTCTTGTCATCTTTCCCCCTTTATTAGCTTTTTAATTAGAGCCAGTGGTAAAGAAGGTGAGGGATTCCCAACTTCAAGGATATAACTGGTGTGGCAGTAAATCAAAGTGAACTTTATTCACAGATGATCTTATTTTTTACTTCATTAACCCAGAAAAGAACATTTTTGTGATGTGAAACACTTTGAAACAGTTAAGAGCCTTTTGGGGATATAAAATAAAGATAAAGCCTGTAGTAGTAACTCCACGCATGAATTGGTTCATTACTCATATTTATGGGGACATAAGATGAAGTATTTAGATGTACAGATCAAAAAGGATTCTATTTTGTCAGCTAAAGATTTTGTAGGAAGAGACTAAAAAGAGAATAAAAAAATTGGGAAGTTGGAAGCTCTTGATTATAGATGTGGATAGTAAGATGCAAGCAGTGAAATGTTTCTAGTCCCTTAAGTTTTACATACAGGTTATGTATATTTTTTCTCAACTAGAGGAGAAGTTGTGAAATATAGTAAGAGATAAAGGAATTTGGAGGGGAAGAGTGCAACAGTTAAGTGGGATAAGTAGAGTCTCCCCATTGTGGTTTAGGATTGCCTGATTTAAAGGTTTAAAGGGATACTTTAGAGCTATGCATTTAAGGCTTGTAGCCATAGCATAAGCAGAAGGTAATAAATGAATGTGGAAAGAGACAGTGAAATGGAGGGGGGCTAAGGATTTTTGATGTAGGTCCTTAAAGAGAATAACAACCATACAGAGTGTTCTGTTCTTAAAGTAACAGAAGGAAGTCAATGAATTAAGCTAGCACAGGAATGGAGAAAGGAGATACTACCAAAAGGATAATTGCAAGTAGGGGTATAGAAAATATGCAAGAATGGTCTGGAACCTATTGCTGAAAATTAGTAAAGGACCCAGGGGTAACAGGGGCAAATAACTAGAGAGGGAAAGCTAATAGAGTGAGATGAGGCAAAGCAGAAGTTTGGACTGCAGATTACAGACTATCTTTCAGGAACTGATAACAGAGTATAGGCAAAGAGAAGGGATAGCAGTTAATAAGTGAAAGACGTGCTCTGGTAGTGTTTATAACTTGTCTAGAACAGAAGTTGTTAAAAACGGATAATTAGTAGGGCATATAAAATATTTTATGATACTGTAAGAATCATTCCAAGGAAGTTAGAAAGGATTGGGAAAAGTGAATGAAATGGCAATATACAAAAGAACGATGAGAGGGCATATATGCATGGCTTTCAGGTATGCAGCAACATTCAGAAGGTTTAGGATCATCTTTTCTTGGAAGTTTTTGAATAGATATTGTTTTTTACCCCAAGCAGACTTCAGAGAGATTTTTCATGGATAGATAGCAATTGATGGAGGTGTAATAGAAAAGTGAGTGGTAAATGGGAGAAAATTATTTTGGGGGGGATGATTGCAAGGAGGTGGCAGATTTTAAAACTTACTTACAGAGTACTGTTCCAGAAATGTTGGAGGGGGGGGGTGCATATGGCTGGAACTAAAAACAATATATATTCTTTTTAGCTGGGAGAGTGGATCTTAATTGTCCAGACATAGTTAGGCCTTACCAAGTTTAATGCTACTAGCTGCCATAATGCAATTAACTAGAAAATAGAAAGCAAAATGTATTTTCTTTATTTATTGACATTTGTTTACCAGGAAAGTCCACTGGGCCATGTAGAGCCCATTTTCAGTTGATGCCTGGGGAGAAAAGCTCCACAACAAACACAAATAGAACATATAGTACATCACAAGGAACACATTTTTGAGAATATACAGCACAGAGGGAGGAAAAAGGTCTTAACAGTAGTACATTTAGAATATATATATACATACTTGTAGTACAACTGTAGTTGACGTAGTAGTATGGGTGAATATAAAATGCTTAGCACTCAGGTAATGACTGAGATTTAGAGCTAGGAAAGATTAAGAGGCTATAGCAGTGATGTTGCAGAAGCAAGTCCTGAATGTGGTAAAGGAGATAAAACTGTATGTATGTACTTTTGAAAATAGAAGGAGCAAATTACACAGAAATAAATGGATTTCCTAGGGACAGTATTTGCAGAATAATGTTAAGGAAGAGTGACGTATAAAGGAAGGCAAAATAGAGTAATTTATGTAATGTAGTGAATGATTATTAAAAAGAAAACACACACACACACAAAATATATATATATATATATATATATATATATATATATATATATATATATACACATATATACATATATATATATATATATATATATATATATATATATATATAAAACATGCATGAGAGATGAAAAATGTTTTCTTTTTTATTAATTTGTGTACCCTATACCATTGTTTATAATATGAGAATTTACTGCGGTGTTGGTGCTGTGGTAGCGTTGTCGCCTCACAGTAAGACGTTGTCCTGTTCGATTCTCAGCTAGAGCGTCTTCTGTGTGCAGACATGCGTGAATGGGCGTACCTTTGTTGAAGGTTGTGCGTCGGAGCTGGCAACTCGGCACATAAAAATCTACTACCAGTCATTAGCGGACCGGAGTTCTGCTGTGGCGACCCCTAACTGGGAAAAGCCGAAAGACACAACAACAACAATAATGGTGTAACAATAATATTACATGTCCTTCAAGGATGCATCTGCAGTCCTAACAAACGGGTTGTCCTGTCGTCAGGCAGCCCTTCGGTCGGCCGGATTCCAAAGTCTGGGTCTGGCCTCGGCTGGTGTCGCACTTCACCCGACGTCATCTCTGCTGGTCTTCGGGTATAAAGGCATCAGCCGACGCCATTTTCCTCAGTCTTTCTTGCCGCGTGGCGCCCGAAGCAGAAGCTGTTCGCAAGTGCCGTTCGGTCAGATCCAGAGATTACTACTACCGAATACTACTTCGAAGACTTCTAAAAGCTAAGTACCCGTTGGGGACTCTTTCTTGCCTCAGCCGATGTCAGAAAAAGTGAATAACTGTTTAACTTGTGGGAAACAAATACCTCATAAAGATTTCCACTCTTACTGCTTACCTTGTTTAGGCCCAGACCACGTAGCAGCCTGTTTAGCCTGTGCTTCTTTCAACCGGCGAGCGCTTAGGCGTCGGTCGGAGTTTGCTGAACAGTTTTGGCTCAGATTTTGCGTACATTATGCCGTCGGATCCTCCGACTTCTCAAATTGTTAAGAAACGCAAAGAAAAAGACCGACACTCGTGGTCCGCGGTTTCGGCCGAAACCACGGTTAAGCAAACCGCGAGTGTCTCGGTTTCGGCCGAAACTGAGCAAACGGGTCAATCTTCAGCCGAATCCATGACTACTACCGAGGCTCCTGCTACCCTAGTTGAATCGGCCTCTGAAGTTTTGCCTATTAATGTGGTTCCTCTAGAATTATCGGACACCATCCCTTTGGATGTCTCTACCCCAGAACGTGGTGCTGCTAGGCCTCCTGCAGTCATGTCTATAAAGGACTTTGCCAGGGCTAAAGCAGCCAAATCTGCTAAATCTGTGCCTGTTAAGCCCCCCTCACACAGGCCCAGTTCCAGTTCTCAAATGCTTACTCTGGCAGAGGATCTCATCTCTTTAATAAGGGGATCCCAATCTCACCCAGACAGGGCCTCTCAGCCTCCAGAAAAGAGACCTAGAGCAGAGCCCCCTGAGCCAGTGTCCTCAGATGATTCTTCTGATGATTCAGACAATACAGACCATCCAGAGGCTCCTTTTTCTACTTATGAAGATTCCGATGCTGAAGAATCTATTCCTTCTGCCTCTCCACCAGAGGAATTTTCCTTTGGGGAAACCTTACATGCCATGAGAGAGCAATTCCAATGGCAGGGACAAGATTTCTCTGATTCAAGAAAAAGGCTTAGGACCTTTCTATATTTACCGCAACATAGGCCCTTAGCTATACCTCCAGTTCTTCCTGTTGTGGATGATGCATTTAATGATGTTTGCACTGCTCCTGATACTTTACCTCCAGCCCCTGCCAAGCCCGATAGGTTTTACAGGGTACGGACACTCATCACCACCTATACAAGGCTCCCCTTGCAGATCCTGAGACTATCTCCCAGGGGCCTAAGGCAGTAGCTCGACCTCAGCAAAAACCCTCTCCCTTCTGAAAGGGAATCCAGGTCCTTAGAGATGGGGTAAAAAGTTTACACCTCTGCTACTCTCTCAGCTAGAGCTTTGAACTGTCAGTTTCATATGATCCAATACCAAGAGTTTATGCTTGATCAGTTAACTAAGAAACTGTCCTCTGATGATTCCTTAGATAAGAAATATGTTTTAGAAATGGTGAATAACATTCAGCAGGTTAGTAACCATTCTTTAAAATGTGGCTATGATGCACTGGAGGCTTCATTTAGATAAGCCATGACTGGCACAGTTATAAGAAGGCATGCATGGTTGAAAGAACAGGTCTTGCCGGATCATGTTAAAGCAAAGCTATTAGATGCTCCTATGGATAAGGTCAGTCTATTTGGTTCTCCTGCCCAGCAAGTAATGAAGAAAATGGAAGAGAAGGCAAAATCTGTACAAACAGTTAAAGATTTCTTACAGGTTCAGCCCCAAGGTTTAGCAGGAACTGGCCTTCCAAAAATTGGTCCTTTCCAGACTCCTCTAAATCTCAGAGAGGCAGGAATAGGCGTTCCAGAGGCAGAAATCAATCCAGAGGAGGTGCCTACAGAGGACGCCAGTGGCAAGGCAATAACCAACGAGGCACAGACACAACCACTGCCACTGCAACAGGACAATCACAGTGACTTGACTCTGACACCGCCTACCAGGGAACAAATAGCAGCACCCTTAGGCGGAAAGTTAGCCTTATTTTCAAAAAATTGGCACTATATCACAAGAGACAAGTGGATTTTGCAAACTATACACCAAGGCTACAGGTTTCATTTCCACACCTTACCAGTAAAAAGAGGAATGCCAAACCTACCTCCAAATCAAAAAACAGAAGCTCTAAAACAGATAGCTCAATTAACAAAGATGAGAGCTGTGGAAAGGGTACCACCTACAGAACAGGGCAAAGGATTACTCCAGACTCTTCCTAGTACCAAGAAAAGAGAAAAGTTGGAGACCTATTCTCGACCTGTCCGCCTTAAACACATTCATCATTGTTCCAAAATTCAAAATGCTGACCCTACAGCAACTTCTTCCCATGCTGGGCAAGGAGTGTTGGCTGGTAACTCTAGATCTCAAGGAGGCATACCTGCACGTCCCCATATGACCAAATTGCAGAAGATACCTCAGATTTCTTGCAGGATCAGAGCATTATCAATTCTCAGCATTGCCCTTTGGCTTATCTACTGCCCAGAGTATTCACAAAATGCCTGGCATCAGTAATCGCTCATTGCAGGCTACAGGGAATCCAAATTTATCCATACCTGGACGACTGCCTGATACAAGCAGACAACAAAAGCAAGCTGACAAAAGACTTACAAAGAGTCATTTGCTTACTACAAGCCCTGGGATACACAGTCAATTTAAAAAAGTCAAGACTGATACCATACCAAACAAGAACATTCTTGGGTGCAGAATTGGACACAGTAAAACAGATGGCATTCCTAACTGCAGAAAAACAAGAACAACTCCCTCTTTACTTCTTGGCATTAACAAAGCAGAACAAACTAACAGCAAGGAAAGTACTGCAGGCCTTGGGCTTCATGGCATCATGCATAATCCTGGTCCGGCATGCCAGACTGCATATGAGAAAGCTACAGTGGTACCTAAAGAATTTATGGTCTCAACACAGGCACAGCTTAGAAACCGAAATACCACTAATCCCATGCCTGAAACAAGAGTTCCTATGGTGGGCTCAAGCATGCCAGTCAAACCCAGGCTTGCCCTTCCACAACTTTCAAGCAAGCCAAACCATCACAACAGACGCCTCAGACCTAGGTTGGGGGGCACACATGCTGGACAAATGCATACAAGGATTATGGACTCCAGACCAGCTGCACCTGCACATAAATCAAAAAGAAATGCTGGCAGTAAAACTAGCAATCCAGAATTTCAGACCATTCCTCAAAGAAGGCCATTTAATGATAAGGACAGACAACACCACAGTCATGTGGTACATCAACAAACAGGGAGGCACTCATTCATACCCCTATGCCGAATGACTCTGGACCTATGGAATATGGCTCTGAGCTACAACATCCAGTTACAGGCAATATTTGTACCGGGAAAAGAAAACATCCTAGCAGACATGTTAAGCAGAACTACCTCGGATGCTCACGAATGGATGCTACACCCGGACATCTTCAAGGCCATCACAAAAAAATGGGGAATGCCACAAATAGACCTATTCGCATCCCCACTCAATCACCAGCTCAAGAAATTCTGCACAAGGACATACCACCCACTTGCATGGAAGGTGGACTCTCTATCCTTCAGTTGGAAAGGCCTGACAGCATATGCATTTCCACCTCTTCCCTTGATACACAAGGTACTACTGAAAATCAAAGAGGAATGTCCAAGGATAATCCTGATAGCTCCAAATTGGCCAAGACAACACTGGTATCCATTGCTGAGGAGCATGTCTCGGGGGAGAACGTGGACACTACCCCTGATGCCTTTGATGTTAACTCAGAACGACTACAACATCATGCATCCAAACCTAAAAACTCTGCAACTGACTGCCTGGAACATTACATAACAGCAACTAACCCAGATTTATCCCAAAGGGTTAAAGACATTATCCTTGAGGCCCGCAGACCTTCAACAAGAAGGAACTATGCAGGAAAATGGAAAAGGTTTGTCATTTGGAGTACTGAAAGAGGAAAAGATGTGTCAAAGATAGATATTGCTAACATCCTGGAGTACTTGGCAGAGCTTCTCCATACAGGCCTGTCCTATTCCTCCATCAAGATACATGCATCAGCTATTTCTGCAGAATACAGCTTCGATCCCCCTGTCTTCTCACATCCTCTACTCAGGCAGTTCCTCAGAGGAATCAAGAATGTAAAACCTCCTAGGAAACCACCATTACCAGCATGGGACTTGAACTTTGTGCTAGAAAAATGGACACTCCCTCCATTTGAACCAGCAGCAACAGCAGAACCAGCAGCAACAGCAGATCTTCAACACCTATCCTGGAAAACTGCTTTCCTACTGGCAATTACTTCAGCAAGAAGGGTTTCGGAACTACAGGCCTTAATGGCAGTACAACCCTTCCTAATCTTCCATCAAGATAGAGTGTCCATGAGAACTAATCCTACATTTATGCCTAAGGTGGTATCCAGAGTGTCTCTAAACCAGGCAATCCACCCACCTACCTTCTTTCCCAATCCACAGAACAGGGGGGAAAGACTGCTGCATACCTTGGATGTACATAGACAGTTGCGCTACTACCTGGACAGAACCAAGGGCAATAGAAAAACTGACCAGCTTCTAGTAGCTTATGCAACAGGAAGGGAAGGAAAAGCAATTTCCAAACAGACAATCTCCAAGTGGATAGGAAATTGCATAAGATTCTGTTACTCCTACCATGGAAAGCAAATTCCACAGAACATAAGACCTCACTCTACAAGGGCTACAGCCACTACCACAGCTTTCTTACGAGTGGCTACCAAGGACATTATTGAGGCGGCTACTTGGACCTCCGTGCATACATTTGCCAAGCATTACAACTTACCTCTATACTCTAGATCCTGAGCAGGGTTTGCCACTGCTGTATTGCAAGGGATCCTAACTACACCATAATTCTTCTTCCTCCTCCCCTAGTTTGGCTATGGTATTCTACCCATTTGTTAGGACTGCAGATGCATCCTTGAAGGACATAGTACAGTTTTGTACCTACCATAAATGTAGATGTCCGAACAGGATAGCATCTGCAGTCAGGATTACCCACCCTCCTTCCCCTCTGTGGTACTCCTAGGGTATTTACCCTCCTAATAGCTAGCTAGGGGGGGATCTCTTATGGTGTATTTGTTTGTATATATGTACATACATGCTTATTTTTTGTGTTTGCCTACTATTTTTTTTGGAAACATTGGCATTTACCCAAAATTTAGTTTTCCAAGAGGGCAACTGGCATCTGGGGCAAGAAACACTGAGGAAAATGGCGTTGGCTGATGCCTTTATACCCGAAGACCAGCACAGATGACGTCGGGTGAAGTGCGACACCAGCCGAGGCCAGACCCAGACTTTGGAATCCGGCCGACCAAAGGGCTGCCTGACGACAGGACAACCCGTTTGTTAGGACTGCAGATGCTATCCTGTTCGAACATCTACATTTATGGTAGGTACAAAACTGTACTATCTTTCAGATGCACTTTATTTGGGATGAGAGCTATAGTTTGTGTTTTATATAAGACGTTTAGTTACAAAACAATTTTTATAAGTGGAAATCTTTATTTGAAGTAATATATTTGTTCTAAACCTCAGTCAGTTTGGATATTTTGTCTAATATAATTCCATATTTTTAATCTCTCTATTTCTTTTCATGTTTTACTTAATATTATTATTTGGTATAAAAGCATAAGCAAGCAGCCCCCTGAAGTCAAGAGGCAATAAATCCAGGCTGAGAATATATCCTAAGATATAAATAAAGTCCACAGAAGATAAATCAGGTACCAGTTTAATAGAAGACACAAGCGCTTTCACATAGCTTCATCAGGTGTAACCATTTCATCTAAAAACACACCTTTATACATGCATTAATTGATCACATGACTGAAACTTTTAAAGAGACAAAACTCATTTTATACTAATATAATATAAACAAATAACTAAATAACAAATACAAATAAAAATGTATGAACAGATGAATTATATATATATATATATATAAATATAAATATGAGTACTACTATTAAAACGTAGCTTTTATTTGTATTTGTAATTGTTATTTAGTTATTTGTTGAATTTCTTTTAAGGCCTTTTGAAAAAATATCCATTTTGTTGTGGTAGGCTTTTTATTTATTCACGTCTGATTTCAACTACTCCTGGAGCTTTATTGTCTTAATTTGCCAGATACGTCTTTATGTGTTTTAGGTTCACTTGTTTATTTTTATCTATTTCTGAATGTTTCATGAAAGTTTTTTTTAACTGTACCTTCGTTATGGTTAATTGGATTTCTAAATTCTTGTAAAATTTCCTCTGTTTTGGTCTTTGATTTCTTATGTGCATATGTCTAATTTATTTTATTCGATTAATAATAACTTATATTTTTGATGTTTTGAATAAATTGTTCATGCCTCTAGGAATCGTCAAATATGATGACAGTTTTTAAGACTAACTCTTTTGTGGGAAAGAATGTCTTCACAAGCCTTATTAAAAAAGTTAACATGATTTAGAAAAGTTTATTGAAATTTGGATATACTTGAGTGAAGTTTATTTTGAATGTATTTACTGTAAATTTTCCCATTGTTTAGTGTTCTTTCTAAACAAGGTTGGAGCTGTACAATAAATGTAGACCTTCAAGGAGTCACAAATCATAATTTTATTTACTTTCTTATTACTGCTCTTGAATCCATCTGTATCTTTTCTGTACCAAACTTTGAACTTCTCTAAATTCATTTTTGGTATATTTAAATAGCAGGGGGGGTGTGGGTGATGCGGGGGGGGGGGGGGCTTGCTAATGAGAAGCTCTGTTTGCCATAGATAGGTAGTCTGTTCCAGAATATGGGAAGTCTCTGGGACAGGAATCTATCCCTCCAGCATGTTCTGTTTATTGTGGTGATGAGGTTTAGGTCCCTAGAGCGTGTAGCTCGGAGGGATTGGGATTTCTTTAAGTGGAGCATGTCCAACAGCTCTGGGTTTGACATAGCTTTGTATGTTAGGTAGAGATCACCTCTGAGTAGGCGATATGTGTCGGAGTAAAGCTAGAGTTTTTTTGAGACAGTCTGCATAGATGTTTGAGGCCAGTAATCCTCATTTCTGTGGCCTTTCCAGTTGTTTTAGATGTCTTGTGAGGTACATACCAAAAGGAGCGTTGTACTCTATAATGGCTCTAATGAGTGATGAGTAGAGGGGAACAATGACCTCTTTTTTTCTGGATGATAAACTTTTTGTGATGAGGTGAGCCACGTAGAAGGATTTCCTGACCACTGTGGCGATGTGATTATATCAAAGGAGAGACTACTGTCCACTTGTGTCCCAAGGTCTCTTATTACATTTTCGGCGTTTAGACTACCAGCTATGTGGTAGTTCATGGGTGCAGAGTTTTTACCAAAGGGGATGACAATACAATGCATACCTGTACAAAACACTACAGAGTGGATGCTTTTTCTAAATCCAGAGCTGCCTTTGCCAGGTTAGTCTTGTCTGGATTACTGGACAGTTCTGTGCGTCATCCAACCACCCTTCACACTTCATAAGCTTTGAAAATCACTCAGCAATTTGAAATAATGCAACATTGATCAAGGGAACGATATAGTACAGTTGTGTAAGAACTTGTCTTAACAGTAGATGTCCTACTGAGCACTGTTGCAGCATTCTTTCCTACTGTACTTTCCCCTTACATTACTAGGTTATTGATCATATGGACTATAATATGCCTAGTTATGTACACCTTTAAGAAGACATACTTAAAAGTTCCTGCCACAAGTTTTAAGCACCTAATAGTGCTCATCAACCAAATTGAGCATGGCTGTACATAATAACCCTGGTGCAAATCTGTCTACCCATTCAGTCATAAAGACTAACCTGAAAGATAGCTAGAGTAGTAATTTGTTTGACCTGTAGCAGTAACTTATTCAATATGCTAGAAATACATTGACTTCAGGAATCTATCCCTTCAGTGAATCTTGTTTAGTTTTTGGTATTGATTTAGGTCCCTAGTGCAGATATTTATAGAGCCACTGGTTTTGCAAAGAAGTAGGATCTTTTATCACTAAAAAAGTGAGACATGGATCGCCTCAGTGGTAGGATACTGAGTATAAGGAGAGTTGTATAATCTTTCAGGCTGGTTGATTTATACCTTTAATTTTCTTGATTAGAAATCTTTGGGCATTTCTAGCTAAGCGATAAGTTTGAACGTTGTATTTGATGATGGGTCTGATAAGGCAGGAGTACTGCAGTAGGATGACGTCTTTGGATCTTGAAGATATTCCTTTGAAAATTAACCAGGATAGATAGACTGTTGCCAGATGAGAATCAATGTAGTTGTAAACGAGCAGAGCAGAAGTTCTAGATTATATTGTAACAGTCATACCAATGGGAATGTAACTGAAAAATATAATGGTCATATAATAACACATCAGTGTCTAATTTTAAAAGAGAAATTATTTAGTTGGAAAAAGGCTTCACTATTTTTTTGTAAAAAACAAAAAAAAAAAAAGTACTTAGAAGTGCCTGATAATTTATTTTATTTATTTCACTTATTTATTCATGTTTCGTTGACTGAGTTGCCCATCTGGGTTGAGGTCCATGTTTATTGGAGAACTGGAGTGAAAAGATCCATATATACATTAAGATACATAACAATAAGGTACTTAGACGAATAAGCAGTACAACCACATGAATGATACAACGATTACAACATAAAACATTAAGGAATAAACAGTATTTACATATGAATTAAAAGGCAACGTTTGTTGGATGGGTTGGCACAAATTTATTCTTGGATTTACTGGTATCACCTCTTGGAGAAAAGGGGGTTCAGTGTGAGGAGGGTATTTGTAAGGAGTGAATGGTCATAAGACTTTGTCCTTGAAATATCTATGAAATCTGTAAGACAGCAATGCATTAAGGACAGTAACATATCAGAGGCCGCTTCCAAAAGGGGTGCAATGTATTTGTGTGCGAGTAGGACAAGGGTTCATGTGTGTACAGTAATACACTCATAAACTGCCTGGAAAAATCCAGGGAATTAGGCAGTAACAGATCAAAGTTTACATTCAGTAGAGAAGTAATGCATTTGCTGTGCATGTGGGTCAGGGTATATAATTATATTGCAACAATACAGTAGTGTAACCTGAAAAAAATCACTAGGACAGAGTGTAACACATTATATATCACTGTTTCCAGCAGAGAAACTTGTATAGCTGTGTTAAAGTGGGTCAGATGCTTTCTGCTGAAATACAGAATTTCATACAAACAACAAATCCAGGTAATACTGTAGTCATATTTGGTTTAAAGAACCTTGGAGACCATATGACATTACAGATCCTGGCACCAGACAGTAACATACAAACACCCTGTTCTTGTCCATTCTGGTGAGTTGAGGTATAACTAGAGTCACCAATGACTTGAGACATTTCCCTGTGTGGAAGCAGACTATGTGGGTTTGAGAGGCTTAGACCTGATGTCCTGGGACTCTTGGGTGAGTTGTGTGGATTTAAAGTATGTAGTACACTTTGCCTTGAATGCTCAAGGCTAAGATATTTTAGAGTGTTTTTTAGTAGACTTTGGCCAAATTTTCTTTATAGCCAATGCATAAGTTATGGGTCTTGGTGGTATGTTGTAATAAATGTGATGTTGCGAGGTAGATGTTAACCAAAACTGGGCTGATGCGAGATGTTTGCATCCATGTTTCTTAAATATTTATATCTTTCACAGGTTGCACTGCCAGCTAGTAGAAGTAGTGAACAGTTGGCTAGTATAAGGCAGTTAATATACTGCCTTGATGTACCTAATATTATCGGACTGGCCTTAAATTAGATGAAAACAAACTGCAAAGCCACGTTGCCAAAGGTGAAAAACTGTGGCTGGTCATATTACTCAGGGTTCTGAGGGAAATAACTATAGCAGACCATGAAGATTTATGGCTGAAATATTTAGGGTGATGCTCTGCTCTGGAGCAAGGTTAGATGATAGTGAATTTTGTACTCAGTGAAAGACAGAACTGAGTTTACCAAAAGTAGGGGAATAGTGGTGATTTGGCTTCTCTGCTTGGTTACTATTAGTGCTGGTCTCATCACAGCTACACATGGCTAAGAACCAATGTCTTTTTCCTCCAGCTGTCTCCAGCAGCAGTAATCCTAACCTGGTTTCTTAGGAGAGGCTGACAGGTTCTTCAGTGATCAGCAGGCTCATTTCAGATGTTGTAGGGCTCTGTTGGCTTACTGTAACTTTCTCCTGGTATATGCCTTGGATAGTACTTATAGCAGTTCAGCTAAGACCATTTGTAGGTTGAAATTCAGATCCTGTATTGATGATCGATGAGCGGTTTTTCTTACATTAGAAAAGGATCTGGATTTCAACCTGTAAATGTTTTTTGTGCTTCGTTGAGAAAAGGCAACCAGCCGTAAACATAGGTTCATAGGTGTTTACTAGGCTAATGGCCCTGGAGCCTTTACAAGCCTAGTCCATAGGGTTACCCTGCCATCGTGCCACTCGACCTTAGTTCCCAGTGCCTCTGTCGAGTAGAGCCACTGGAGTGATCCCCGGGGTGAATTTTCTATTTCCCATCCACTCGTCAAGATTTCTCTTGAAGAGGGCCAGTGAGGTGCTCTGTTTGACATGTATGGGAAATCTGTTCTATAGCATGGGCAGTCTCTGGGTTATGAACCTGTCCCTCCAGCATGTTCTGTTGATTTTGGTAATGAGGTTGAGGTCTCTGGAGTGTGTGGTGTGGAGGGATTGGGATTTCTTTAGATGTAGCATTTCTAACTAGAGCTGGGTCAGACATGGCTCTGTAAGTGAAGCAGAGATCACCTCTAAGTAGGCGATATGAGACCGAGAATAGTTGGAGTTTTTTGAGTCTGCCCATATAGGACAAGTGTTTAAGGCCTCGGATCCTCTTTGTGAGGCACTTTTGCGGCCTCGCCAGTTGTTGCAGGTGTCCAGTGAGGTACACGCCAAATGGGGCATGGACTCAATGATTGGCCTAATGAGGGAAGAGTAGAGGGAGACAATGACCTCTTTCTTCCTGGATGCAAAACCCTTAGTAATGAGATGTGCCACATAGAAGGACTTTCTGACCACAGTGGCAGTGTGGTTTTCAAAAGAGAGATTGCTGTCAACCTGTGTTCCCAGATGTTCATTGTGTTTCAGTTTTGCAGTCATTACACTTGGGTTATCCTGCTGGCAGGCTACCTGCAGTCGGCCTGAATTCCAAAGTCCTGGTCCGGCATCAGTTGCTGTCGCCTCTTCCCTGACGTCAGTGCGCCAGGGGTATAAGATGCAGCCGACGCCATTTTCTTCAGTCTTTCTTGCCACGCGGTGCCCGAAGAAAAAGCAGTTCGCAAGTGCCAGTCGGCCGACTCCTGAGATTTTCAAAATTGAATTTCAGATCCGAAGTCTTCAGTAAAGCTAAGTACCCAGTTAGGGAAACTTTTTCTTGCTCCAGACCGATGTCAGTAAAAGTTAACAATTGTATTTCTTGTGGGAAGCAAATACCTCATAAGGATTTTCATTCTTACTGTATTCCTTGCCTAGGCCCTGACCACGATGTTGCTAGTTGTCGGTTTTGTGCTAGATTCAACCAACGCACTATTAAGCGTCGGTTCAATTTTGCTTTACATTACTTTGGTCGAAGGTTTAACTATATAATGCCGTCGGAACAACCGATGACCGGAGTTCATAAAAAGCGCAAGGACAAAGAAAAGGACAGGCATCCGAGGTCCAAAACAGACGACAAAGCCTCTTCTAGGCCAGTCGCCGGTTCTCAGTGAGGCACTTTCGCAGCCCCTGACACCCGCTACCTCAGAGCCACAGGCCACCTCCGACTCCCACGTGGAGACAACTAGGCCTCTGGAAACTCAAGGTATTGGGCCTACGGAAACTATTCCCTCAGATGGGTCCGGAGCCGCTGAGCAGGCATCGGCTTCTGAGGGTGTTTTCAGACCTACACAGCTTACTATCAAGACCACTTCAGCAGCCAAGGCAAAGGCTAAAACACTTTTAAAGACAAAGAAACAAGTACAGCATTCTCCTGGACAGTCATCCATGCCAAAGAAACAGATGCTTAAAATGGCTGAGGACCTAATTACTTTGATCAGGGGTTCCCATCCCCCTCCTGATAAAAGACCTAGGCAAGACACTGACTATGACTCCTCTGACCAGGTTTCTATTTCTTCTGATTCCTCTTCAGAACAGGGATATTGTCTTCCTCCCTGTGAGGACTCTGATGCTGAAGAATCTATCCCTTCAGCCTCTCCTCCTGAGGACTACTCTTTTGGAGAAACCCTGCACACCATGAGGGAGCATTTCCATCGGGAGAGCCAGGATTATTCAAAATCCAAGAAAAGGCTCAGAGACTTTCTTTTATTGCCTCAGCACAGACCTCTTGCTATCCCTCCTGTTAGATATTGTTGATGATGTATTTTCTGAATCCAGTTTGTCTCCTGATTCTTTACCCCCTGCACCAGTTAAGCCAGATAGGTACTACAGGGTTCCAGATTCACATAAATTTCTTTATAAAAACCCTGCTGCTGATCCAGAAACAATTTCCCAGGGTCCCAAAGGGGTCAAGGCTTTCACTGCAAAAAAACGTGTTCCCTCTGATAGGGATTCTAGAGCACTGGACAGATGGGGGAAAAAGTTTACACCTCTGCTACTTTAGCTGTAAGGGCTTTAAACTGCCAGTTTCACATGCTTAAATATCAACAATACCTAATGTCTCTGCTAAAACAGAAAATGCTTACAAGTTCTGAATGTCCTGAAAATAAGGAAATGCAGGATTTATTTCATGCAGCTGAACAAGTGGGAAAGCATACTTTGCAATGTGGTTTTGATTCATTAGAGGCTTCTTGCAGAGCCGCAATTACAGGTTCTTTCATTCAAAGGCATGCTTGGTTAAAAGAACAGAGTTTACCTGATCATGGTAAAGCAAAATTATTGGATGCTCCATTACAGCATGATACTTTGTTTGGTGTTAAGGCAGAAGAGGTGTTAAAGAAAATGAAGGATAAAGCAAAATCAATGCAGACAGTAAAGGATTTCTTACAGGTTCAGATACCCAGATTTAGCAGGAACTGGCCTTCTAAAAATTGGTCCTTTCCAGTGTCAGACAGGCCACAAAGAGGCAGATACAGATGCCCAAGAGGCAGATCTCAGCCCCAAGACTCATACAGACCTAAACAATGGGGTTCTTCAGCCTCCAAAGGCGGAGAAGACAAATCACAACCTTATAGGAAACAGTCCCAATGACTTTCCTCTACCAATGCCAAGCACTTACCTTTTGGCAGCACCCTTACGGGGAAAACTAGCACTTTTCTCACAAAATTAGCACATGATCACCCAGGACAAATGGGTACTGAATATTGTTTCTCAGGGTTACAGGTTCCACTTTCACAGCCTCCCAAGGCCAAAAGGTATGCCAGACCTGCCACACAATTAGTGGGCAGAGGCACAAAAACAAATTCCTGCTCCCATGGACATGAGGGCTATTCAAAAAGTACCACAGCAAGAGCAGGGGCAAGGATGACTTTTCTTGGTACCCAGAAAGAGCAAAGCCTGGAGACCAATACTGGACCTGTCTACTCTAAATACTTTCCTGGACGTTCCAAAATTCAAAATGTTGACACTGCAGCAACTTCTACCCATGCTGGGCAAGAAGGTTTGGCTAGTTACTTTGGATCTCAAAGAGGCATACCTGTATATCCCAATCAGACAATCTTGCAGAAGATACCTCAGATTCATAGCTGGCTCATAGCATTACCAAATGTTCATCGTACATACAGCTGCAGTCATAACAGATGGGTTCTCCTGCCGTCAGGTGGGTCCTCGGTCGGCCGAATTCCAAAGTCTAGGTCCGGCGTCGGTTGTCGTCGCCTCTTCCCTGACGTCAGAGCGCCAGGGGTATAAAAGAACCAGCCGACGCCATTTTCCCCAGTCTTTCTTGCCGCGCGGTGCCCGAAGCAGAAGCAGTTCGCAAGTGCCGGTCGGCCAGCTCCTGAAATTACGATAATTTTGCAACCAAAGTCGTCTTTAAAGCTAAGTACCCCGTTGGGGAAACTATTCCTGCCTCAGACCGATGTCAGACAAAGTTAATAATTGTATTTCTTGTGGGAAGCAAATACCGCATAAGGATTTTCATTCCCTCTGCATTCCTTGCTTAGGCCCAGACCACGACGTCTTGGTCTGTCGTTTTTGTGCTACATTCAACAAACGCACCATTAAGCGTCGGGCGGAGTTCGCCCAGCACTATTTTGGCAAAAAATTTAACTATATTTATGTCGTTGGATACTCCGACTCCAGTTTTGTCTAAAAAACGCAAAGATAAGGACCGACACACGAGGTCCGCGACCTCTACCGACACCACGCCAAAGCCGACTGCAGGTGGTCCGGTTCTCAGCGAGGCGCCTACGCAGCCCCTGCTTACCGACGACACTTCATTGGTGGTGTCTTCTGTGCCCTCCTCGGCCCACACTCCGACTACAGATACCGAAGCCACTCTTGGTGGTGAATCTCAAAATGTAGACAGGTCTGCCTCCTCTCAAGGTGTCTTCAGACCTTCCTCTTCTTTTTCTATCAAGGCTTTCACTAAGTCTAAAGCAGCCATGCGTTCTAAGAGACGAGCTCCACAGGGCCCTTCTCCAGGCCCCATGCCTAAAAAACAGATGCTTAAAATGGCTGAGGATTTGATTTCTCTTATCAGGGGTTCTCAACCCCCCCCCCCAGACAAAAGGCCCAGAGTGGAGGAAGAATCCCCCTCCTCTGACCAGGGCTCCATTATTTCAGAGCACTCTGATGAACAGGAACATTCTTACTCCCCTTTTGAAAATTCTGATGCTGAGGAGTCCATTCCCTCTGTCTCCCCCCCCCAGAGGATTACTCATTTGGGGAAACCTTGCATACCTTAAGGGAACACTTCCACTGGGAAGGCCAAGAGTACTCAGACTCCAAGAAAAGGCTTAGGGATTTTCTCTTGCTACCTCAGCACAGGCCTCTGGCTATACCTCCTGTCTTAGACATACTAGATGATGTGTACTCGGAGGCCTGCCTTAACCCGGATTCTTTACCTCCAGCCCCAGTCAAGCCTGACCGGTACTACCGGATTCCTGACTCGCACCAATTTTTATACAAAAGCCATGCGGCTGACCCAGAAACTATCTCACAGGGTCCCAAGGGAATTAAGGCCTCCACTGCTAAAACCCATTACCTTCCGAGAGAGATTCCAGATCCTTAGAAAGGTGGGGAAAAAAGGTATACACCTCGGCCACCTTAACCATGAGGGCATTAAACTGTCAGTTCCATATGCTAAAGTACCAACAGTTTCTGTTATCACAGTTGAGAAGCAAAATGTCACAACCTGAGCAACCAGACTTGAAGGAGTTGCAGGATTTGATGCATAGTGCAGAACAAGTGGGTAAACATACCTTGCAATGTGGTTTTGATGCTCTAGAGGCCTCATGTAGAGCTGCTGTTACAGGATCAGTCATACGTAGACATGCCTGGCTCAAGGAGCAAACCTTACCAGATCATGTCAAAGCTAAATTACTAGATGCCCCTCTTCAAAAGGATGTATTATTTTGTGTTAAAGCTGAGGAGGTATTAAAGAAAATGGAGGAAAAGGCTAAATCAATGCAAACGGTGAAAGATTTTCTACAGGTACAACCTCCACGTTTCAGTAGAAATTGGCCTTCCAAAAATTGGTCCTTTCCAGCCACGGACAGACACCAAAGAGGTAGATACAGGCGCCCGAGGGGCAGTGGGCAATCTCAAGGATCGTTTAGGGGCAGACAATGGCAAGCTCCTACACAAAGAGGTGGTGAGGATAGTTCGCAGCCATTCAGAAAGCAAGCCCAATGACTTTCCGCTTTGCATGCCAAGCAAGGCTCAAATGGCAGCACCCTTAGGGGGAAAACTGGCATTATTTTCAAAAAATTGGCATATTGTCACAAAAGACAAATGGATCCTGGACATTATAAACAGAGGCTACAGATTCCATTTTCACACCCTTCCAAAAATGAGAGGCATGCCAAACCTGCCACACAATCAAAGGCCAGAGGCACAAAGACAAATTTCAGATCTCATGGACATGAAAGCTATTCAAGAGGTACCTACGCACGAACAAGGTCAAGGTTTTTATTCCAGACTATTCCTGGTACCAAGGAAGGGAAAAGATTGGAGACCTATTTTGGACCTATCCATCCTAAACACATTTTTACTCGTACCAAAATTCAAGATGCTCACATTACAGCAGCTTCTTCCCTTGCTGGGCAAGGAGTCTTGGCTGGTAACATTGGACCTCAAGGAGGCATACCTGCATGTCCCAATCAGACAAAATTGCAGAAGATACCTCAGATTTCTTGCAGGTTCAACCCATTATCAATTCTCTGCGTTGCCCTTTGGCTTATCTACTGCGCCGAGAGTATTCAAGAAATGCCTGGCATCAGTAATTGCCTACTGCAGACTTCAAGGGATACAAATATACCCATATTTGGACAACTGCCTGATCCAAGCGGACAGCAAGCACATACTTCTGAAACATCTGGCTTTTGTAATAATGTTGTTGAATTCTCTGGGATACACAGTCAACAAAAAGAAATCAAGGCTAATACCCTCTCAGAAAATAATTTTCCTGGGTGCCAATTTGGACACAAACACCCAGATGGCCTACCTCACGCCAGAGAAGCAGGGGCAACTAACTCAATACTTCAGAAAACTAGCAAATTTCACCAGGCTGACTGCAAGGAAAATCCTGCAGGCTCTGGGATTCATGGCATCTTGCATCCTACTAATCCCATGTGCAAAGCTGCATATGAGGAAACTTCAATGATACCTGAAAAACCTATGGTCTCAACACAGCCACAGTTTGGAAACAATAATACCACTAATTCCATGTCTTCAAAAGGAATTTCTGTGGTGGGCTCAAGCATGCCAAACAAACACAGGTCTCCCATTCTGCAAGCCTCAAGCAAATCAAGTCATCACAACAGATGCCTCGGACTACGCCTGGGGGGGCGCACATGACAGATTGGTGCATTCAGGGCAAATGGTCCCAAAAAGAAAAGCACCTTCACATCAATCAAAAGGAAATGCTAGCAGTAATAAATGCTATTATAGCTTTCAAAGACCTTCTGCATCCAGGTCAACTATTGATAAGGACAGACAACACCACAGTAATGTGGTACACAAACAAACAGGGAGGAACCCATTCATACCCCCTATGCAGGCTGGCCATGTCACTTTGGAACATGGCCCTGGAATTACAAATCGAACTTCAAGCACTGTACTTGCCAGGCAAGGAAAACACACTGGCAGACAACCTAAGCAGAAATATGACAGATCCACACGAATGGAAGTTGCATCCTAAAGTTTTTACAGAGATAATTCAAGTATGGGGAAGGCCAGACATAGATCTCTTTGCTTCCCACAAAATTCACCAATTGACAAAATTCTGCTCAAGGACTTTCCATCCACAGGCCTGGAGAGTGGACGCTCTCTCTTTCAGTTGGACAACAATGAGTTTATGCCTTTCCACCTCTTCCTCTGCTGCCCAAAGTTCTATTAAAAACCAGAGCAGACAGACCAAAGATGATTCTCATTGCTCCAGACTGGCCAAGACAGCACTGGTACCCACTCCTGAGGAGCCTGACGCATTCCCCCCCATGGACCCTACCTCTAATGCCTCTTCTTCTGACTCAGCACAGCTTCAAAACTCTTCACAGTCAGCTGAAAACACTCAGCCTGGCCGCATGGAAGATTCCTTAACATCACAACAGACCCTACTCTCCAAGGAGGTGCAGGATGTCATTTTGGAGGCCAGAAGGCCATCTACTAGAAAAGCTTACTCCGCAAAATGGAAATGGTTTTGTGTCTGGAATGAGAAAAAGGGCCAGAATCCTGGAAAACTGAATTTACCTCAAATATTACAGTATCTAGCTGAGCTGCTAAGCAGTGGACTTTCATTCTCCTCCATCAAAATCCATGCCTCAGCCATTTCTGCAGAATTCAACACTGATCCACCTTTATTCTCTCACCCCCTCTTAAGACAGTTCCTCAGAGGGGCAAAGAATATAAAACCCCCAAGGAAACAACCAATACCTGCTTGGGATCTCAATTTCATTCTAGAAAAGCTGACCTTGCCTCCTTTTGAGCCAGCTGCCTCAACAGATTTGCAATATTTGTCCTGGAAAACCGCTTTCCTTCTGGCTATCACCTCAGCTTGTAGGGTATCAACTACAAGCCCTCATGGCTGTGCAGCCTTTTATTATCTTCCATCAGGACAGAGTTTCCTTATGAACCAACCCGTCCTTTATGCCAAAGGTGGTATCCAGGGTAGCTTTGAATCAGGCTATACACTTGCCTACCTTTTACCCTAATCCTCAAAACAAAGGGGAGAGACTACTACATTCCTTGGACATCCACAGACAGCTGCATTATTATTTGGACAGAACAAAGCCTTTCAGAAAATCAGAACCGCTCTTTGCTATAGGAGCTCAAGGGAAGCCAATTTCCAAACAGACAATCTCAAAATGGATAGCCTACTGCATACACTTTTGTTACTCTTTTCATGTTAAAACTGTACCTGCAGGCATCAGAACTCACTCCACAAGGGCCACAGCTACCTCTGCAGCTTTCCTCAGAGGAGTTCCTACCAAAGATATTTTGGAAGCAGCCACTTGGAGGTCTGTGCATACTTTCTCCAAGCACTACCACCTACCATTATACTCCAAAACTAGAGCAGGCTTTGCCACTGCAGTCTTGCAGGGCATTCTGGCTCCTCCTAGTTCCACCTAGTGCCTACCACCCCTTTCTTAGCTTTGGGATTCTACTCATCTGTTATGACTGCAGCTGTATGCATGATGAACATAGTACAGTTTTGTACCTACCATAAATGTAGATGTTCGAGTGCTAATACAGCTGCAGTCCAGGTTTCCCTCCCTCCTTCCCCTCTTGGGACAGGCCTATTGGCTAACACCTCCTCATACAACCTGATTGCGGTATTCTTTTATGGTGTATTTGCTTGCAACTACTGTATTTTGATTATATTGCATTGCTTTATTACACAAATTTATGTATTGCCTTCCTTCTGGGGGCACCTGACATCTGGGGCAAGAAAAACTGAAGAAAATGGCGTTGGCTGGTTCTTTTATACCCCTGGCGCTCTGACATCAGGGAAGAGGCGACGACAACCGACGCTGGACCTAGACTTTGGAATTCGGATGACCGAGGACCCGCCTGACGGTAGGAGAACCCATCTGTTATGACTGCAGCTGTATTAGCATTCGAACATCTACATTTATGGTAGGTACAAAACTGTACTTTCTCTGCACTACCCTTTGACTTATCTACTGCGCCCAGGGTCTTCACAAAATGCCTGGCACCAGTAATTGCATTTTGCAGATAAAAAGGAATTCAGATATATCCCTACTTGGACGACTGCCTTATTCAAGCAGAGAGCAAGGACATTCTACTAAAGTATCTGGCGTTTGCAAAAAGATTACTAATTTGCCTAGGGTACACAGTAAACGAAAAGAAATCAAAACTAGTGCCCTCTCAAGAGATAATATTCCTGGGTGCAAGCTTAAATACAACTGCCCAGTTGGCTTATCTCACACCAGACAAACAAAGGCAACTGACTCATTACTTCCAAATGATGGCAACAAAGACCCAGCTACCTGCCAGAAAAATTCTGCAGGCTTTGGGCTTCATGGCATCCTGCATCCTGCTAATTCCATATGCAAGACTGCATATGAGTAAGCTACAATGGTATCTAAAAAGTGTTTGGACTCAACATTGCCACAGCCTGGAAACAATAATTACTCTCATTCCCTGCCTGCAACAAGAGTTTCGATGGTGGGCACTGGCCTGTCACCACAACAAGGGACAGCCTTTCACTTTACCCACAGCCAGGCAGACACTAACAACAGATGCATCGGATTACGCCTGGGGGGCACACATGGCAGGAAAATGTATTCAGGGCATGTGGCCCACAGACCAAATGCATCTTCATATCAATCAAAAAGAGATGCTAGCTGTACAGAATGCCCTGACAGCCTTCAAGGATCTACTACATCCAGGACAACTATTGCTAAAGATGGACAATACTACAGTCATGTGGTACATAAACAAGCAAGGGGGCACACATTCCTACCCCCTCTGCAGGCAAGCCATGACTTTGTGGAACACAGCACTGACCTATCAAGTACATCTGTAGGCACAATTCCTGCAAGGAAAGAAAAATACTCTGGCAGATGAACTAAGCAGAAACCTCATGGACCCTCACGAGTGGAAACTAGATCCACAAGTCTTCAGCATGATAACAAGGAAGTGGGGATGCCCAGACATAGATCTATTTGCCTCCCCTCACAACTGCCAACTACAGAGATTCTGCACAAGGAATTATCACTCTCAAGCATGGAAGGTGGATGCTGTATCATTTAGCTGGAAAACCTTAACAGTTTATGCCTTTCCCCCACTGCCTCTCCTCCCCAAGGTACTCCTAAAAGTCAGACAAGAGAAGCCAAAAATGATTCTGATTGCCCCAGACTGGCCACGCCAGCATTGGTACCCAATCCTAAAGAGCTTGTCTCAAGGCCCAGCCTGGACTTTACCTCAAATTCCTCATCTTCTGACCCAACAAAACAATCAGATCCTGCACAGCCAACTCAGAACCTTAAATCTGGCTGCATGGCGAATAATATAACCACTCAGAACACACCTCTCTCTAAAGCAGTTATGGATGTCATTTTGGAAGCCAGGAGGCCCAGCACCAGGAAATCTTATGCAAAAAAATGGAAAAGATTCTGTTCTTGGAACCAGGCACAAGGACTTGAACCGCTTGTTCCAAATATTCCTCAGATTTTACAATACCTAACTGAGATGCTGGACAAAGGCCTATCCTTCTCATCAATTAAGATCCATGTCTCTGCCATTTCAGCTCATTACAATATGGAACCTCTTATTTTCTGACATCCACTGCTAAGACAGTACCTCAGAGGGGCAAAAAACATAAGACCCCCTTGGAGAGCACCAATACCTACATGGGACCTCAACTTTGTCTTGGAAAAGCTCACACTGCCTCCTTTTGAGCCAGCCAGTACAGACAGCTGAGATAAAATTTTTATGGAAAACTGCTCTGCTCCTAGCAATAACTTCAGCAAGAAGAGTCTCAGAGTTAAAGGCATTAATGGCAGTGGAACCTTTTATCATTTTCCATCCGGACAGGGTTTCTCTAAGGACATACCCAACATTTATGCCAAAGGTAGTATCCACTGTGGCTCTTAACCAAACCATTAATTTGCCAACTTTTATCCAAATCCCCAGAATAAAGGGGAGAGACTTCTGCACTCTTTGGACATACACAGGCAGCTACACTTCTACTTGGACAAAACAAAAGCTTTCAGAAAGACAGAGCAACTTTTTTTGGCATATGTTGCAGGATCACAAGGAAAGGCTATTTCAAAGCAGACTATTTCAAAATGGATAGGGCACTGCATTTGTTTCTGCTATGCACACCATGACAAATCAGTGCCTAAGAATATTAGGCCACATTCTACCAGGGCAGCAGCCACATCCGCAGCCTTTCTCAGAGGAGTACCAACCAAGGAAATTTTGGAGGCTGCAACTTGGAGTTCAGTGCACACTTTTACCAAGCACTATCACTTACCTCTTTACTCTAAATACAGAGCAGGCTTTGCCACTGCAGTTCTGCAGGGCCTCATAGCCACTCCTAATCCTATTTAGACTCAGCCGCTCAACCTCTGCTTTGGGATTCAACCCAAGTGTAATGACTGCAACAGTGAAACACGATGAACGTAGTACAGTTGTGTACCTACCATAAATGTAGATGTTCGAGTTTATTCATTGTTGCAGTCCAGGTTACCCACCCACCACCCCCCTTCCTTTGCTGGGACTTGTCTATACTTCTCTATCTTGTACAACCTATGTAGTGTATTTGCTTGTAGATGAAGGTATTGTTTATTTTAGTTTATGATGTTCATCGTGTTACACTGCTGCAGTCATCACACTTGGGTTATCCTGCCGTCAGGTGGCCCCACAGTCGGACAGATTTCCAAAGTCTTGGTCCGGCGTCGGTTGCTGTCGCTTCTTCCCTAACGTCAGTGCGCCAGGGATATATATGAGGCATCCGATGCCATTTTCTTCAGTCTTTCTTGTCGCGCGGTGCCCAAAGCAGAAGCAGTTCGCAAGTGCCAGTCGGCCGAATCCTGAGATTTTCAAATCGAATTTCAGACCAAAGTCTTCAATAAAGCTAAGTACCCCATTGGGGAACCTTTTCTTGCCTCAGTCCGACGTCAGAAAAAGTTAACAATTGCATTTCTTTTGGGAAGCAAATACCTCATAAGGACTTTCATTCTTATTGTATTCCTTGCCTAGGCCCAGACCACGACGTCACAGGTTGTCAGTTTTGTGCTAGGTTTAACAAACGAACTATTAAACGTTGGTTTGATTTCGCCCGACATTATTTTGGTAGGAAATCTAATTATACCATGCCCGCCGGAGCAACTGACAACCGGAATGCATAAAAAACGCAAAGATAAGGACAGGCAGCCGAGACCCAAACCAGACTCCGAGGCCTCTGCTAGGCCAATCGCCGGTTCTCCGGTTTTCGGTGAGGCACCTACGCAGCCCCTGACGACCGCTGATTTAGAACCCCAGTCGGCATCCTATTCCCAAGCAGAGATTGCTAGGCCTCCACAACCTTTATCTTTAGGCCCTTCCGACTCCATGGCTGAAGGAGATTCCAGTGCAGTTGAAATGCCTTCAGTTGCAGAAGGTGTCTTCAGACTGACTACACTCACTATTAAATCCTATGCAAAGCTGAAAACTCCTTTAAAAGCAAAGAAGACTGTACAGCAGTCTCCAGTACAAGGCCCCATGCCTAAGAAACAGATGCTTAAGATGGCTGAAGACTTAATTACCCTAATCAGAGGTTCCCATCCCCCTCCTGATAAAAGTCCTAGACAGGAGGAGGACTGTGCTTCCTCTGACCAGGTTTCAGTTTCCACAGATTCTTCTGAGGAACAGGAATACTCTTTTCCCCCTTATGAAGACTCTGATGCTGAAGAGTCTATTCCTTCAGCATCTCCCCCAGAACACTACTCTTTTGGGGAAACTTTACATACCATGAGGGAACATTTCCACTGGGAAGGCCAGGATTACTGTGATTCTACGAAAAGGCTCCGAGAGTTCCTTTTACTACCCCAGCACAGACCACTTGCTAGTCCACCCATGTTAGACATTGTGGATGATGTCTATTCAGAATCTAGCCTTAACCCAGATTCACTACCTCCTGCACCAGCCAAACCAGACAGATACTACAGAGTCCCTGACTCACACAAATTCCTGTATAAAAGTCCTGTTGCTGACCCAGAAACCATTTCCCAGGGTCCCAAGGGGGTTAAAGCATCTATTGCTAAAAATCCTGTACCCTCTAAAAAGGGATTCTAGAGCACTAGACAGATGGGGAAAGAAAGTATATACCTCAGCCACTCTAGCTATGAGGGCCTTAAATTGCCAGTTTCACATGCTGAAATATCAACAACATTTGATGTCTCAATTAAAACAAAAAATGATCACACATACAGAGCAGCCTGATTACAAGGAAATGCAAGATTTGTTGCATGCAGCTGAACAAGTGGGAAAACATACTTTGCAATGTGGATTTGATTCATTGGAAGCTTCTTGTAGAACAGCAGTGACAGGGTCTGTCATACGTAGGCAAGCTTGGTTAAAAGAACAAACTTTACCTGATCATGTTAAAGCAAAGTTAGTGGATGCACCTTTACAGCGGATGTTTTATTTGGTGTAAAAGCAGAAAAGGTTTTAAAGAAAATGGAGGATAAGGCAAAATCTATGCAGACGGTCAAGGATTTTTTACAGGTTCAACCCCCTTGTTTCAGCAGAAATTGGCCAACCAAAAACTGGTCCTTTCCAGCTTCTGACAGACCACAGAGGGGCAAATACAGATGCCCAAGGGGCAGAGGTCTGTCACCAGACTCTTACAAGCCTCGACAATGGGGTGCCACAACCCAGAAAGGAGGAGAAGACGGGTCTCAAACTATCAGAAGACAAACACAATGACTTACCCCTCAGACTGCCAAGCAAATCCCTCTGGGGAGCTCCCTTGGGAGGAAAACTAGCACTTTTTGCAGACAACTGGCACATCATCACAAAAGACAAATGGGTCCTAAATATTGTATCTCAAGGATACAGATTCCACTTTCACACTTTACCAAGGATAAAAGGAATGCCAAACCTGCCACCAAATCAATGGGCAGAGGCTCAAAAACAAATTACAGCTCTCATGGACTTGCCATTCAGCAGGTTCCTACACAGGAGCAAGGACAAGGATTTTACTCAAGACCCTTTCTAGTTCCTCGAAAGGACAAAGCCTGGAGACCCATTCTGGACCTCTCAAATTCTAAACACATATCTGGAAGTACCCAAATTCAAGATGCTAACACTACAGCAACTTCTTCCCATGCTGGGCAAGAAGGCTTGGCTAGTAACGTTGGACCTCAAGGAGGCATACTTGCATGTCCCTATCAGACAAAATTGCATATGATACCTCCGATTTATAGCAGGTTCAACCCATTACCAATTCTCTGCGCTGCCCTTTGGCTTATCTACTGTGCCCAGGGTCTTCACAAAATGCCTGGCACCAGTAATTGCATACTGCAGACAAAGAGGAATTCAAATATATCCATACCTGGACGACTGCCTTATTCAAGCAGAAAGCAAGGACATTCTTTTAAAGCATCTGCGTTTGTCAAAAACCTATTAAGTTGCCTAGGGTACACAGTAAACGAAAAGAAGTCAAAACTAGTGCCCTCACAAGACATAATATTCCTGGGTGCCAGCTTAAATACAATGGCCCAGCTGGCTTATCTCATGCCAGACGAGCAAGGACAACTGACTTACTTCAAAATGATGGTAACAAAGACCCAACTCCCTGCAAGAAAAATTCTGTAGGCCTTGGGATTCATGGCATCTTGCATACTACTAATACCATATGCAAAACTGCATATGAGGAAATTACAATGGTAAATGAAAAGCGTATGGACTCAGCACAGCCACAGCTTGGAAACAATAATACCACTAATTCCCTGCCTTCAACAGGAGTTTCTATGGTGGGCTCAGGCATGTCACCTCAACAAAGGTCAGCCTTTTACATTACCCACTGCCAGGAAAACTATAACAGATGCATCGGATTATGCCTGGGGAGCACACATGGCAGGACAGTGTATTCAGGGCAAATGGTCTGCAGATCAAAGGCATCTACATATCAATCAAAAAGAGATGCTAGCTGTACAAAATGCCCTAACAGCTTTCAAGGACCTCCTACATCCAGGACAACTCCTAATAAAGACGGACAACACCACAGTGATGTGGTACATAAGCAAGGGGGCACACATTCCTACCCCCTATGCAGACAAGCAATGACCTTGTGGAACACAGCACTGACCTACCAAGTTCAACTACAAGCGCAATTCCTGCCAGGAAAGA
Organism: Protopterus annectens; assembly: GCF_019279795.1. Taxonomy (NCBI): domain Eukaryota; kingdom Metazoa; phylum Chordata; order Ceratodontiformes; family Protopteridae; genus Protopterus; species Protopterus annectens. The sequence continues at coordinate 1,151,269,997 of NC_056731.1, forward strand.
AAAACACATTGGCAGACGATCTAAGCAGAAACATCATGGATCCCCACGAGTGGAAACTAGATCCACAAGTATTCGCAATGATAACTCAAAAATGGGGGCACCCAGACATAGATCTGTTTGCCTCCCTCCAAAACTACCAACTACGGAAATTTTGCACAAGGACATACCACACATTTGCTTGGAAAGTGGACGCTTTCTCATTCAGTTGGAAAACATTAACAGTGTATGCCTTTCCTCCACTGCCTCTTCTGGCAAAGGTGCTGCTGAAAGCCAGATTAGAGAGGCCACAAATGATGCTCATTGCTCCAGACTGGCCACGCCAACACTGGTTTCCAATACTAAGGAACATGGCTCAAGGCCCACCATGGATTTTTCCTCAAATTCCTCACCTGCTCACTCAGCAAAACAATCAGATTCTACACAGCCAGCTCAAGACTTTAAATCTGGCTGCATGGCAAATTACCTAAACAACCAGTCAACGCTTCTCTCTAAAGCTGTTATGGATGTCATTCTGGAGGCCAGGAAGCCCAGCACCAGGAAAGCCTATTCAGACAAATGGAAAAGATTCTGTGCCTGGAACCAGGCTAAAGGCCAAAATTCCCTTGTCCCAAATATTCCTTAGATTCTACAATATTTAACTGAGATGTTGCACAAAGGACTTTCCTTTTCATCTATTAAGATCCACGCCTCAGCTATTTCAGCTCAATATAACACGGATCCTCCTATATTTTCACATCCATTACTAAGACAGTACCTCAGTGGGGCTAAGAACATAAGACCGCCCCAGAGATCACCAACATGAACTTGGGATCTCAACTTTGTTTTGGAAAAACTTACACTACTGCCCTTTGAACCAGCTTTTACAGCTGATTTACAGTTTGTATCATGGAAAACTGCCCTGCTGCTAGCAATAACTTCAGCACAGAGAGTCTCAGAGCTACAGGCCCTAATGGCAGTGGAGCCTTTCATAATTTTTCATCAAGACAGAGTCGCTTTACGTACTAACCCTTCCTTTATGCCAAAGGTGGTATCCAGTGTGGCCCTAAACCAAACCATTCATTTGCCCACCTTTTATCCAAACCCCCAGAACAAAGAGGAAAGGCTCCTACACTCTTTGGACATTCACAGGCAATTACGTTACTACTCGGATAAAACTAAGGCTTTCAGAAAATCTGACCAGCTCTTTGTATCCTATGCTGCAGGATCATCACAAGGAAAGGCTATCTCAAAACAGACCATTTCAAAATGGATAGGACAATGTATCCATTTCTGCTACACACACCATGGGAAACCTGTACCTGGTAACATTAGGCCCCATTCCACCAGGGCTACAGCAACATCAACAGCCTTCCTCAGAGGGGTACCAACCAAGGATATTTTGGAGGTTGCAACTTGGAGTTCAGTGCACACCTACACCAAGCACTATCACTTACCTCTGTACTCTAAAACCAGAGCTGACTTTGCCACTGCAGTTCTGCAGGGCCTACTAGCTTCTCTAAACCCTGTTTCGTTCCACCGCCCATCCTTAGCTTTGGGATTCAATCCAAGTGTGATGACTACAGCAGTGTAACATGATGAGCATAGTACAGTTTTGTACCTACCATAAATGTAGATGTTCAAGTGTTCACACTGCTGCAGTCCAGGTTACCCTCCCTCCATCCCCTCTGACCTAGCTGAAATTTTCTATACCTTTCTATCCTGTACAACCTTTGTGGTGTATGTGCTTGTAACTGAAGGTATTCCTTTTATTCCTTTTATATGTTTTATTAGCAATATGTATTGCCTACCTACTTGGGGGCACCTGACATCTGGGCCAAGAAAAACTGAAGAAAATGGCATTGGATGCCTCTTATATACCCCTGGCGCACTGACGTCAGGGAAGAAGCGACAGCAACTGATGCTGGACCAAGACTTTGGAACTCTGGCTGACTGCAGGACCGCCTGACGGCAGGATAACCCAAGTGTGATGACAGCAGCAGTGTGAACACTCGAACATCTACATTTATGGTAGGTACAAAACTGTACTTTTTTTATAAGCAATATGTATTGCCTAACTACTTGGGGGCACCTGACATCTGGGGCAAGAAAAACTGAAGAAAAGGGCGAGAGCTGCATCTTATATACCCCTGGTGGACTGACGTCAGGGAAGAGGCGACAGCAACCGACGCCGGACCAGGACTTTGGAATTCAGGCCAACTGCGGGTAGTCTGCCAGCAGGATAACCTAAGTGTAATGACTACAACAGTGAATACACTCAAACATCTACATTTATGGTAGGTACACAACTGTACCATCTCTTATAATGCCTTCTGTGTTAAGTGAACTACCATCGATGTGGTAATAAATGGGAACTGGGATTTTCCCAAAGGGGATGATGACACATCTTTTGGCATGGATCTTAAGGCCATGGTTATGACACCAGTCGTTGGTCTCGGTGAGGCCTTTCTGTAGGATTTCAACATCACATGGGGAGTTAATAATAACTCCCAACTTGCAATAGTCTGTGATCTTTGTCAGCCAGAGTCCCATCATGTTGGCCTGGACTTCAGAGAAGTAGATACAAAACAGGAGGGGACCCAGGACCAAACCCTGTGGGACTCTACTTGTGACTGGTCAGCAGTCTGACTTGGAGTCCTCTACGTTCACACTGTGGGTTCTATCTGTGAGCCAGTTTGCAACCCACCTAGTGATATATGGGTTGATGCCTAGCTTAGTGTGTTTTTCTAGGAATCCTGAGTGGGGAATGGTATAAGAGGCCTTGGCCAGATCAAGGTAGGATGCATGAATCACCTTCCATTCATCCACAGCTCTGGTGACTGACTCAAAGAAGTCAACCAGGTTGAGCAGGCATGATCTACCCTTCAAAAAATCAAACTGTATGGGATCCAGAGTTTGGAGATTCCCTATATCCTTGTTTATTAAGTCCATGATGATGTGTTCCATAGCTTTGCATATCAGACTCGTCGGGCTAATGGGGCGATAGTTCCCAGGGTATGTAGTCACTCCTCCTTTGTGGAGAGGGGATGACTGTAGCAGTGCGCCATTCGGTAGGTACAAAGTCTGAAGTGAGGCTGTGATTGAACAGGGCACACAGGTGAGGTGCCAGTTCACTCTGTAGTTTATGTAGAACACAGCCAGGGATATTGTCATGTCCCATAGAAGCTGTATTTTTGGCCTTGGTCAGTGCTGTTTTAACCTGTGCAGCAGTAATACTGGATGCCTGGCAATCTACTGGTATTGTGATTGCTCCTTTGGGGGGAGGGAGAGAGAGGGGTAAAGTTGGCACTGAATCTGTTGGCCAGTATATTGGCAATATCTGTTGGCTCGGTATGGAAGGTACCATTGTGCAGTATCTCAGAGCAGATCTGGGAATTGCCGTGGAGATCCTTTACATAACTATAGAAGGCCTTGTGGTTGTCTTTACTGTCTGCTGCAATTCTGTTTTAATAGCTGGCTTTAGAGGATTTGATGAGGGATCTCAACTTTTTGTAGAGGCTGATAAGTGAGTTTTTCCTGTCTTGGGACTTCACCTTATTCCGCATCAGTTTTCTCCTTCTCTTGTAGAGTTTGTTTATGGCAGGGGAACACCAGATTGGCTTGCTTTTTTTGGAGGAGACCGTCTTGGTTCTATTGGGTATGGCAAGATCCACGCATTTGTGTACATGTTCGTACAGTGCATTGCTGTACGATTCCATGCTCATGCAACTATTCTCCATTTGCATGGGTGCTGTAAATTTAGCCACCTCTGTTTTTAGGAGCCCACAGTTAGCTTTGGAGAAGTTTTTCATGGTGGTTACCTTTGCGGGGGGTGGGAGTGGGAGGGATGTGGATTTCCAAGGTAATTAGTTTGTGGTCGGATCTAACCAGGGAGGAGTTGACTATTGATGTAAAGCAACAGTCACCCATGTTAGTAATGACCAGGTTAGGGATATTGCTTCCTCTAGTGGGGGTAAGAATGAGCTGGTCCAGGGCATTGGAACTAATGAATTCCAGGAAACGTTGGGCAAGTGTATTGGTACATGAGTAGTTTAGTTCTCCCAGTTAATGGAGGGGTAGTTGAAGTTGCCCAGTGTGAGTGTGTTAGGATGGACCCTAATATTCTCCAGGGTGCTTAGGAACATGGAGTGTGAGTCTTGGGACATGGTTGGGGACCTATAGCAGGCTACGACCTGAATTGCTCACTTACCTAATATTAGCTGCACCAGAAGTATCTCTGATGTGTTATGTTGGGCTTCCAGTCGGTTGGTGTGTGCATCCTTTATGAATATGGAAACACCAGCGCCTTTGGAGCTTCAGTCCAAGTTCTGGGGCTGAAAGGTGTGGAATGAGTTATAGCCTAGTGGTGCAGGGGGTGCTTTTTGCTACTTTGAACCAGGTCTCTGTTACAGCACGAATGTTGATGTTCTCCATTTTAAGGAGTGCTTCAAGCGAGTGCATTTTGAGATTTAGGCTTCTAGCACTGAGTAGTATGTCCCTCAGATTGCTTTTGTTTGTAGCTGTTACGGTGGTAATCTGGTGTTTGGAACACTGCCTAAAAAAGGCACTATAGGAGTGGCAAGAGCCTTGGCCTGTATTCGGAAGCCCAGGGGTGACAGATGCAGGCCATCTCTGGCAAAGCATCGAGGTTTGTCAATCATGTCATCCCAGGCAGATGGATACTGGATCCCCAGAGAATGACACCAGAAACTTAGCCAATTGTTGAAATCAATAATTTTCTGCTTATGCTATGGTATCATTCTGGGTGATGGTAGGATGCTGCTCAGGGCTAGGGTCATACCCATCTGGGCTACATAATCCGAGAGCTCCTCCATGTCTCTCTTCATGTAGTCCAGGGAAGTATGTCTCCAGTCATTCACACCCACACGTACAGTGACAAAGTCATATTTGTACCTGTTGTTGAGGGACCTGAGTGTGTGCTTTATGTGGTGGATCCTGGCACCTGACAGGCAGCTGACTGTTACTTTCTTCTTATTCAACCTAGTGAGTGGGACATCAGTGTGCCTCACTATCGAGTCACCTATGACTTGTGTTGGGCATGCTGTTTTGCCTTAGGGGCTTTGGGTGAGTGGCACACTGTTTAGGACAGTTATGTGTCTCGTGATTACTGTTGTGTTGTGGTCGAGTGCGTTTCTGCATTGGAGGTCTCTGCTGTGTAGGTAGATTTTTATTGAGAGCCTCCGCGAAGGTGGGTGTGTGGTTTGTGTTTTTATGTGAAGGCAGTGCTGGTGTGTGTTCTGGAGGGCTATGTGTTCCATGTGGTGTGGTGCAAGTGTTGATCTTCTCCTCTTGACCAACTATTCCAGTCTTGGCTGGAGAGTGCGTGGCCTCCACTTTGGATATACAACTAAATCTCTTGCAAGTCTGACTGTTGGGAGGTAAGAGGAGATGGTTGTCCATGTACATGAGGCAGTTGCTACATTGCCTCAGGATGCCCAAGTTCACCAGGTTAATAGGAGAAAGCACAGGGAACGGACCTTTAGACATGCCTGGAGGGGTGGGCATTAATAAGTACTGGAGCTGTTTCTTTGTAGAACATTTAGTGCTGGTAGCACTTTTGTGTGCTACAGTAATTGCTACAAGAAGTCTGGTAAAGTGCTAGACTAATAAGCTAGTAAAAGTGCAGGAGAGGAGAGAACTAGCAGATGTAAGGGAAAATTGAAGAGCAGACTTTGGCAGTGCTCAGAACCTTACAAACAGTCCTGGATATAGCAAATCTGTATTTGTACTAGACTAGTTACAGGCATTATTATACTGTTATTATACTATTCTACTCTTCTGTTATTGTTTTAGAGTGTCCAAGTGGGCTAGATCAGCAGGAAATACATTTTTAAAAATCTTTTTAAGGTTTGTAGCCTCCTAACAGTCCTTTGCAGGGCTATCCATTTGGTATTTTTACATTTGTTCCTTTTCTCTTCTTAGCAAGTTTGCTTACAAAATGTATGGGAGTGCAAATTATTTATCTCCAGCCCTCTAAAGTATGGGTAAACCTTCCTACTGTTCCTTCACATCAGACATGTCTTTCAGTGTGTGGTAGAAGGGGTTGGATAAGCAAGACCCACACTACCAGGTGTTTAGAATTTGGACGTTTTTACAAGACAGGAGAGGAGGTATTTTAAACTGGTGCACATTCCCCCTATGTCATAAGCTGAAAACAGTACTAGAAGTAATCCAGCAGCAGTATTGCTTACCACACACTGAAAGACATGTCTGAGGTGAAGGAACAGTAGAAAAGTTTACCCATAATTTAGAGGGCTGGAGATGAATCATTTGCACTCCCATACATTTTGTAAGCAAACCCATAAAACTGTGTTGGTCTTCATTTTCAAAACATCTGCTGAAGACTAGGAAAGACTGGCACTGGCGGCAGTACTTAGCAAGTGTACAGTGTCCCAGTGGCAATAGCACCAGCTACATGTTAAATAAGTTCTTGGAAGTAGAAGTTAAATCAAGGTAGTTGTATGTTTTCCTGTGATTTCACAGGCATGCCAATTACACCTTCAGTCTTTGATTTAATGTATGTACTATGGAAATGGAGAAATTTGGTTGCATTTTTGTCAAATTATTGCTTTACCTTCCACTCTTGCCTAATATGTTCAAGTTGTGCATTAGAAAATCAAACTGGGAAATGCCTCCACTTAGACTGCTAAACCTTCGGTTAACCTGTTTTATCTTCCCACTCAGGCTACTCTGCAATACCTAGAGTATTTAACCCTCTTTTCCACCATACTTTTAAAATCTGCAAAGTCTGGAACAAGGCTGCAGCTGCAAACTGCTTTTAGTCTTCGGTTACCTTGCAAGAAATTGCAGACTGCAGCTTCAAAAGACGTTGGACTATGGGGCGAGGGGTCTCATAGACATTTGCTTAACCACATCCCACTCTATTATTTTTCCCTCGTGTTGTTTACATCCAGTACCTTGACTCCCTCTCTAATTTCTTCTAGTAAATTCCAGCCCCCTCTTGCCTTTTTTTTATCTACCTCTACTTATAGTCATCCCTCTTGGTGAAATCTCCTTTCTCCACTTTCAAGCAGACTTGCATAGTTGTTAGACTATTATTTGCTACTTTAGGACTATCATGTTTTGCATGGTTACTTTTCTCCTTAAGGGCTTGCATCCAAAATCCTTGTCTATCTCTTGAACTCCACCTTATTTCATCATCATCATCATCATCCCTTACCCCTTTGATTTATAACCTTCTGTTTGAGATATGTGTATAAGCCTTAAATGTGTAACTGTCAAGTACCTCTTCAGATCAGGTAATCCAAAACCATGTTTTGCTTAATGAGGACAACTTTTCCCACTTAACTCTTGCCCTCTTCCCCTTCCAAATAATTCCAGTTTCCTTTTTATTAATTATCATAAACAACTTCCCCTCTGGTTAATAAAAATGCACCTGACTTGTATATAAGACTCGAGGGACTGAAAACATTTTCACTGCTTGGATCTTACTATCTGCATCCCTAATCAAGTGCTTTCAGTTTCTCAGTTGTTTTGTATTAGCTTTTGTTGTTTGTTCCCATATATCTTTAGATACTGCAAAGTAATGCTTTTTAATCCATGCACCTGAATACTGCATCTTGTCAACTCTCTATTAGTACGAGTATTGCTGAATCAATTCAAGTGTGGGCACATAGGTTACTGCTTTAACCTTTGTTTTATCTTCATTTATTTTTTTATCCCCAAAAGACTTGAAACTGTCTCAAAATGCCCTACAACAGTGTGGACACATAGGTTACTGCTTTAGCCTTTGTTTTATCTTCATTTATTTTTTATCCCCAAAAGACTTGAAACTGTCTCAAAATGATCTACAATGCTGAAATGCCCTTTTCCGGATTTATCAACTACCAAATAATGTCATCTGCAAGTAAAACTAATTTTATTATTATGATACCCTGAATTTGTGAGTTTATTTATTTTTTTGCTTATGCACTTAAGTATAAAGCAAATAAAATCGAGAAAGGATATCCCTGTCTGGTTCCAGTGTTCAAACACAGTTTGTTAGAAAGTTCTCCCCTCCCACCTTAGTTTTTGCCTCCTTCATTTAGTCAAGTTCTGTATGTAGTATCCCTTACTAATCATGTTAAGCATATCTCCTGCCTTTTATTATTTTTCTAAGCAATGCCAGTTTGCTATAGTGCCAGCAAAGCTTTTTTCTTTCTGGTTTGAATCCTTTCTGAGGTCTTTCAAAAAGATATACAGAGACTAAAAAGAAACCAGGAAAGGGAAAGAGACGTTTAAGAGATGCCAGGACTTGATAATAGTAAAATACAAATGTACAGTACTACAGGTTTAAATAGTGCCTAATAGTTCTAGTTATGCAGAAGGGGGTTGTAGAATGAGTCCCTCAGCCATTCAGAATCCTACAATAAAGCTTGCAACAGAGATATTATTTCCTTTTAAAAGACCTGCTGGAAGAATGCCAGCTGTAAGCAAGAGCGACCCGGTTCATATGCCAGCAACTAATCATACAGCAAGACCACAATTTCTTCTTTGGGAAACAAAGGTATAAAACAGAACGCATACATTAAAAATCAATACATGTAACTTTAAGTGAAGGAAAATTGTCAGCTATACTGCACAGTCCTATTTCATCTGCACTGTCCTAATTTTAGTGTAGTTCTTTCTAGAAGTAGTAATGTTTGCAGTAAACCTTTCACCCTTCTCCAGAGGCAGACATCCCTTGAAGTTTTACTTACAGATGAAGTGTACTAGACGTGTGATGGCATACTATTAATTCCGTTAAAATCTTAACCACCTTGCTCAACAGTGAACAATGATTCCTTAGTAAACATACAAAAAGATCACTGAGTTGTGCGGTTGCTTGGTAAGCACAAACCACACATGTACTGGCTTCTAAGCATGTTGCAAAAACTTCTGAAATGTTTCAGTTGTGTACTAGAATAGTGTATGGAGAGCTGAAGAAAATGGTGAGATTTAAAATCTCGGGGCCTGGGTGAATGATGTAGCCCTGTGGATCAAACCTGGCCAGTTGGGAATAAATCTTGCTATAGCACTCTAAGGCATTGTTGATGTGATAATTTAATATTAAAATAATATTAAAATACTGTGGCATCTATGCAGCAGAAGGATCCAACGCTGCTACAATATGTTGTCCTGTTTGCAAAGTAAAATGCCATAGCAACAATTACAAGTGTCATATGTAGTTTACACTGGAGACTTTTGTAGATTTTAGTGCTCAATATTTTCATAGACAATTCTCTGGAAAGTTTTTGATATTGTAGGGGTTAATCTACAATACAGAGGTCCAGTGCATCCACAGTCAGTGCTGTGTTTGCCAAGAGTCTCCAAACCCATTTCATAGATGCCTGTCTTTGAGAGGCCACCATATATGCCTCTTTTTTTTTTTTTTTTTGGCCCTTCCTTTTTATGAGAAGGAAGATATGGCTGCCTCCACTTCAGGTATGTGTGTAACGTCCTCCTTGCGTATCTCCCCCACACTGCAGTACCGCACAATCTACAACCTTCCCATCTTTTCTTGTTTGGTAATCAGGCAGTGCTTATTTCAAGAAACTTTTAAGAACAGAAAAACATTTTGGATAGCCTGTACCCAAAGATAAAGAGGGATTACTGATAAGTTTAACAGTGTGTTTTAAGGTTTCCGTTCTAACAGCTTTTAGTTGGTTGCATACTGTTACTGCTCCTTTTGTATACATTCTTTGTGTCAGATTCCTCTTTGCTGCTCTTAAGTTATTGAAAGTTTCACATTACCATATGGCAGTGATTTTGTGTGGGGTCTTTTGGGGAAGTGTGGGGGATCAGCATTCTTCTGTTAGTATGGAGTCCTCATGCAGGAAGAAATAGTAGATTGATGCTGTGATTGTTTTACAAGTTCTTGAAACAGCAGTTTTATAATTTTTGTTCAATAGTGTTAAAGTTCCCACGTCGCATACATCTGGCATCACTGCATGCACCAAACATCAGATGAGCTCGATCCATTGAAATCTTGCATTAAGGTTCTTTTGCAGTGGGAAGCCATTGGGGTATCCTTTTTTAAAAGTCTTCTTTCTCAACACAACACAAACTGGCTTTTATTGCATCTTAATAAAACTCTGCTGACATAAATCTCAAACTCCTTCAAACTTTGCATGGTTATCTGCTCTGTAATTCTTCATCTAAGTAAACTGCTAGTTATAGGTTCATAGGTAGATACTGGGCTATCGGCCCTAGGGCCTGTACTAGCCCAGCCAAAAAGGTACCCTGGCTTTTGCCACCCAAGAAAATTAGTTTCCTGTGCCACTGTCGAGCAGAGCCACAGAAATGATCCCCGGGGTGAATTTCCTATTTCCCATCCAATTATCAAGATTTTTCTTGAAGAGTGCTAATGAGGAGCTTTGTTTGATATAGATAGGTAGTTTATTCCAGAGTATGGGAAGTCAATGGGACAGGCATATATCCCTCTGGCATGTTCTGTTTATTGTAGTGACAAGGTTTAGGTCCCTAGAGCATGTAGCTCGGAGGAATTGGGATTTCTTTAAGTGGAGCATGTCCAACAGCTCTGGGTTTGACATAGCTTTGTATGTTAGGCAGAGATCACCTTTGAGTAGGTGATATGTGTCGGAGTAAAGCTGGAGTTTTTTGAGACAGCCTGCGTAGGGCATCTGCTTGAGGCCGGTAATCCTCTTTGTGAGGTATTTCTGCGGCCTTTCCAGTTGTTGTAGATGTCTTGTGAGGTACATACAAAAAGGGGGTTTGTACTCTATAATGGGTCTAATGAGTGATGAGTAGAGGGGAACAATGACCTCTTTTTTTTCTAGATGAGAAACCTTTTGTGATGTGTGCCACATAGAAGGATTTCCTGACTACTGTGGCGATGTGATTATCAAAGGAGAGACTACTGTTCACCTGTGTTCCAAGGTCTCTTATCACACTTTTGGTGTTAAGTATACTACCACCTATGTTGTTGTAGTTCATGGGTACAGAGTTTTTACCAAAGGGGATGACAATGCACTTTTTGGCATTGAGCTTGAGGCCATGGCTTTTGACACCAGGCATCTGTCTCAGTGAGGCCCTTTTGTAGGATGTCCACATCGTTAGGAGTTTCGATTATGGCTCCTAGTTTGCAGTCATCTGCAAACTTCATTAACCAAAGACCTTCTGTGTTAGCCTGTACTTCAGAGAAGTAGATACCAAACAGGAGAGGATCCAGTACTGAACCCTGTGGTACTCCACTTGTCACTGGTCTGAAGTTGGATTTGGAGTCTGCTACTTTCACAGTGTGGGTTCTGTCAGTGAGCCAGTTGTCAACCCATCTTGTGACATAGGGATTTATACCTAGTTTAGTGAGTTTATCTATAATTCCAGAGTGGGGGATGGTGTCAAAAGCCTTGGCAAGATCTAGATAGGCTGTGTGAACCACCTTACCCTCATCTGCGGCTTTGGTGACTGCTTCAAAGAAGTCTGTCAGGTTTAGGAGACATGATCTGCCTTTTACAAACCCGAACTGGTGGGGTCCAGAGTTTGGAAATTACCAATGTCTTTGTTTATAAGTTCCATGATGATACGTTCCATGGCCTTGCAGACCAGGCTCATCAGGCTAATGGAGCAGTAGTTCCCGGGGTCCGTGGTGGCTCCCCCTTGTGGAGTGGGATAACCGTCGCAGTGCTCCATTCAGCGGGCACAAAGCCTGAGGTGAGGCTATGATTGAACATGGTACTTAGGTCGGGTTCCAGTTCGTTCTGTAGTTCATGTAGAACGCGGCCTGGGATGTTGTCTGATCCCATGGATGCTGTGGGGTTTATATTAGAACACCGAACATTCAAAATGTCGAGTGTTCTAATATCGAGCCCTACCAATCGAAAATACTAAACATCGAACATTCAGAACAGCAAATTTTTTCCTAGGGAAAATATTTGCTGTTCCAAAACACATACACACAAGCACACCAAAGAAACAGCAATCCACACACCTAAAGTCTTACACCTAACCCTGCACTAAACTAGACATACACCACTAACTATCCACTTGCCTTAACCCAAACCCTAACCCTAAGGTCCATCACTGTCGCAGTCACCTCACCCGCGCCCTAACTCACCTACCCTGCCCTAACCCTCACGTCAACACAATCACGCCCTAACCCGCCCTAACCCTCATGTCCACACAATCGCAGACTTACCTGAATCCGACCCGTAACTTTCCACCAGAGCGCTGAAAATACCGAAGCAACAGAAACGGACAACCAAATTCTTTCCTTAGGAAAACATTTGGTTTTATGTTTCTTCGATATTTTCAGCGTTCACTGAAAATGGGTCGATATTAGAACACTCGACATTTTAAATGTTCAGTGTTCTAATATAGACCCCAATGCTGTGTTCCTGGCTTTGGAGAGTGTGGTTTTTACCTGTGCAGCCATGATTACAGGAACTTTGCATTCTTCTGGTATAGAGATGGGCCCTTTAGGGGGTGAGAGGGGGGTAAAGTTAGCACTGAACCTATCTGCCAGGATGTTGGCAATATCAGTTGGGCCTGTATATTTAGTGCCATTGTGCTGTATCTCAGAGCAGATCTGAGTGTTGCCATTGAGATTCTTGACATAGCTATAGAATGCTTTGTAGTTGTCTTTAGAATCAGTGGTGATTTTGTTTTCATAACTAGCTTTGGAGGATTTTATCAGGGATCGCAGCTTTTTACTAAGGCTGACCAGGGAGCTCCCCCACTCATGGGATTTTCTTCTCTTTTGCAACAGTTTCTTCCTTCTGTTGTACAGTTTGTTTATGGCAGGGGAGCACCAGATTCGCTTCCTTTTTTTGGAAGATAGCGTCTTGGTTCTGTTTGGGATCGCACGATCCATGCACTCGTGTAAGTGCTTATAAAATGCAATTGTGTAGGATTCAGTAGTCATAACGGTATTGTCCATCTGCATGGGTGTCATGAAGATGTTCTTCGTGTTTCACTGTTGCAGTCATTACATTTGGGTAATCTGCTGGCAGGTTGCCCTCAGTTGGCCTGATTAACAAAGTCTTGGGTCCTGCGTCGGTTGCTGTCCCTTCTTCCATGACGTCAGGTCATCAGGGGTATAAAACATGCATTTGACACCATTACATCAGTCTTTCTTGCCGTGCGGTGCCCGAAGCAGAAGCAGTTTGCAAGTGCTGGTCGGCAGACACCTGAAATTTCCGTTTTCGAGTTTCAGAACCAAAGTCTTCAACTTAAAGCTAAGTACCCCATTGGGGAAGCTTTTTCTTGCTCCTTACCAATGTCAGTAAAAGTTAATAATTACATTACTTGTGGAAAGCAAATACCTCACAAAGATTTTCATTTGTACTGTATTCCTTGCCTAGGCCCTGACCACGATATACCTTGCTGTCTGTTTTGTGCTTTATTTAATCAGCACACTATCCATCGTCGTTACATTTTTGCCTCTAAATATTTCGATTCTCTGTTTAATTATCCAGAAATGTCGTCGGCTAGCCATCCGACTACCGGGATTCTGAAAAAACGCAAAGAAAAAGACGACGCTTCCCCTAAGTCAGTTGACAGTTTACTGGTACCCAGGCCTTTCGCAGCCCCTTATACCTGCTACTTCTGATTCGCAGGCCTCTACTGAGACCTGTTCGGAGTCCGGTATGCCGCGAGATACTTCACCTATGGAAACCACAGATCTCTCTACCATGGATGGGTCTGGAGCTGCTGTGCAGGCACTGGCTTCTGAGGGTGTATTCAGGCCTACAGACTTGCATATTAAATCGACTCCACCTTCTTTACTAAGGCCTAACTCTCAATCTATTTCTAACTCTCTATCTGTTTCTAAAAAACTGACGCCCAGGCCACATGTTCAGGCCCCTAGGTCTAAAAAACAAATGATCAAAATGGCTGAAGATCTAATTATGCTAATCAGGGGTAGTCAACCCCCCCCCCCCCCCAAGAGGCCTAGGGCTGAGCTTGATTATGAATTTCCTGATCAGGATTCTGTTTCTTCTGACTCTTCTAATGACCTGGATTTGTCCATACCTACTTATGAGGATTCTGATGCAGAGGATTCCATTCCCTCTGCTTCCCCACCTGAAGATTTTTCTTTTGGGGAAACTTTACATACCTTAAGGGAGCATTTTCACAGTCAGGAATTTTCTGATTCAAAAAAGAGGCTTAGGGGTTTCCATCTTCTACCTCAGCATAGGCCTTTGGCTATACCTCCTGTACTAGACATTGTTGATGTTTTTTCGGAATTCAGTATGGCCCCTGATTCCCTGCCTCTGACTCCTAGTAAACCTGACAGATACTACAGGGTTCCTGAGTCCCACAAGTTCCTTTTCAAAAATCCTGTTGCAGATCCAGAAACCATTTCTCAAGGGCATTAAGGCTTCTACTGCTAAAAATCCTACCCCGTCTGATAGAGACTCCAGGGTGCTGGATAGATGGGGTAAGAAGGGTTATACTTCTGCAAACTTGGCAATCAGGGCTTTAAACTGCCAATTTCATCTGTTAAAATATCAACAGCATATTATTGAACTGCTTAAATAGAAAATGATGTTGATTCCTGACTGTGTGGAAAATAAAGATTTACAGGATTTATTGCATTCTGCTGAACAAGTTGGAAAACATACTTTGCTATGTGGTTTTGATTCTTTAGAGGCCTCCTGCAGGGCTGCTGTTACTGGGTCTGTCCTTAGAAGGCATGCTTGGCTTAAGGAGCAATCTTTGCCTGATCATGTTAAAGCGAAACTGTTGGATGCTCCTTTAAATCAGGACCACCTGTTTGGCAATAAGGCTGAAGAAGTTCCAAAAAAGATGGAAGATAAAGCTAAATCTATGCAAACTGTTAAAGATTTCTTACAAGATCTCCAAGATTTAGTAGCCACTGGCCTACCAAGAATTGGTCTATTCCAGATCCTTCTAGATCCCCTCAAGCCAAACCCAGACACACCAAAAGCACCAGGTTTCAGTCCCAGGGGACTCTCAGAACTAAGCAATGGGGGGCCTCCACTTCCAAACCCTGGAAATAAATCACCCCCTATGGTAAACAGTCTCAGTGACTTCCTTTTACAATTACCAATCACTTACCTTTTAGCTGCCCCTTTGGGGGGAAAGATTGCTGTTCATGTAAAGAACTGGGAACTCATAACCCAGGACAAATGTGTTTTAAATATAGTGTCCCAGGGATACAGATTTTATTTCCACACGTTGCCAACACCAAACGGGTGGCCAGATCTACCCCCCAATCTGTGGGCAGAGGCTCAAAAACAAGTACTTTCCCTCTTAGACATGGGGGCTATTCAGCCAGTACCAGAAGAGGAAAAGGGACAAGGTTTCTATTCCAAGATTTTTCTGGTACCCAGAAAAGACAAATCATGGCATCCAATTCTGGGTCAGTCTACTCTAAACACCTTTCTGGACATTCCAAAATTCAAGATGCTGACTCTTCACCAGTTACTTCCTATTTTAGGCAAAGATGCCTGGTTGGCAACTCTAGATTTAAAAGAAGCATACCTGCACATCCCAATCAGGGAATCTTGCAGAAGATACCTACGCTTCAAAGCAGGCTACTTGCATTATCAGTTCTCTGCACTGTCCTTTGGCTTGTCTACTGCACCCAGGGTATTCACAAAGTGCCTGGCTCCAGTTATTGCATTTTGCAGGCAAAGATATATTCAATATATCCATACATAGTTAGGAATCAAACCACTAGGGTTTCTAGGTTAACATCCATAGATACATCTTATCACAAACACAAAATCAGTTTAGCTAACAATTTTATTTCCAGAGGATACAACAAGAAGCTAGTTAATCAGGTTATCCTTGAAGGTGATTCCAGAAGATCCAATGAGGGTGCTCCACTTATTACCAGACCTGCCATCCCCACTAGTCACCAGACTTCGGTCAAAACCACTCAGAACAGAATTATTATACCTTTTACAAACAAGAATAATCATATTCAAAGAATTATCAATCAACATTGGCATCTTTTATTGATAGATGACAACATCAGATCCCTTGTTGATACTCGACCTAGGATAGCCTATAGAAATATGATGTCTCTCAATCGACTTTTGTGTTATGATAGACCCCATAACTTTCAATCAAGTAACACTCATAAGAAGGAACTTTTGCTTGCCAATCCTGCAATCAATGCAGACACATTTCTTGCCTTCATACTCATACATATATACATCCCATTACACAGAGAACTTATACTTTCAAACATTATGCCACTTGTAAATCTACCAACTTAGTTTATTTGGCTGAGTGTCAATTTTGTCACAAATTTTATGTAGGTATGACCACAAGATCCTTGCGTGAGTATAAGGGAACATACTTATGCCATTAACAAGAACAACACACTTAACGCCCTGGCCAAACATACAACTGAGCTTGGAAGTACACACATTTTCAAATTTCTAGTTTTAGAACTAGTTCATACAGATGCAAGGCTAGGTAATTTACAGAATAAGGTAGAAGAAAGAGAGAATAAATGGATCTTGAAACTCCAAGCACAAAGATTTGGGCTTAATGATAGGCTTAGTATTAAGCCTTCTTTAGCAGCCAGGTCACTTAAACATTAACATGGACTTCTTATACAAGCAGTTCATGGATTCTCATAACTCTGCTAAATCATTGTTGCTATGTTGTCTTTTGTCTTTTACAATATTTAATGATATGAAATCTATGTATAAACATTTATTTTTATTGTTTTCCTTATTGCCCTTTTAAATTTATGTGATGTCATGTGATTGTAACATATTTAAAGATTGATTCTGCAGTACTTTTTTTATGTCTGATGAAGCGTTGCTAGTCAACGCGAAAGCGCTCACACCAGTTTCTGCAGTCTTCACTTTGAATAAAGTGGATCTATTTTATGAATTTGTGCTTCTTCATTCTACTAAGGAATTTTTGGAGAGTTCTACAGCTCATGGTGCACTCTATACTTTTTTTATGTCTAATTGTGCTTTTTAAGGAGAGTGCTTTACCTGGTAGTTTGAGTTCTTTGTTCACCTTGTTTGCTGTTGTTTTTACTCTCACTACTGCCAGGACATGGCCGCTGTACCTGTTGAGTCAGCCTTGGATTTTGAAACCAACGAACTGTTTAACCTGAATGGACTTGTTGACTTTGAGGTCAACCCATTATTGAAACTAACTGCCAAAGATCTTAATACTGAAGGTAATGCAGCACAATGTTTCAAAAGTAATATGCATATAACGATGGCCACAAGGAATCTTGAAAGTAAATTGCACAAACTTCGTAACACACAATGGCAGAGACTTCATATGGAAGCCTGCCTTGAATTCAAATTAGTTCCGAGGGGCCTGAGGATTTTAAAGATGCCAACTTTCGGGAATTCTAATCCCGAATTACTAGCTAAGTGGCAAAGATCTAACATTGAAACCAGCCTAATATATATCAACATTCTTATTGAACATTATGACCTGTTAATCAGTGAATTGAAACGAGAAATCGCAAAGATTCACAATGATTTAACTGAGTTATTGAGTAACGAACAGCTTGATACTTTATTCAATGATTTAAAACATATGGTCTCATCCTTAGACATTAAATGCCTAAGTGATAAGAAACGTAAATTACAAAGAGACTTTATCGATTTCAGCAGATCCCAGGTTTTTTCTTGGCCGAGAGACTCACTACCATCGAGAGCAGAGAATTCCAATGTACGATTGGATAATCCGCCTGCTCCTCATCCGCTTATTGAGCAATCACAACGCCCAGCTCCTCCTGCACTGCTGACGTCGATTGAGGAAGTTACTGTTGTGGAACCAGCTATTACTACGACATCGGTAACGCATGAACAGCCGTTAGATCAACAGCCCAAAACTGTTCTAGTAGAAGCGGAGATCCATAATGCGTTTGATTCTGAGCAGGTTTCTCATTCCGAACAACCTTATCCTGCCACTAGACGCAAACAAGATACTCGTGTCAAACAAGTTTCTATTGACACATTTATTAGACAACCGGCGAGTGAGTTATTTGGCTTAGGTGAAGGCATGCCTTCTTTTCCCTTGCCCTACAAACCTCAGGAGAGGAGGACTTGGTCGCCACAAATGAGGGCAAACAAAAGGAAGAATACAGACGACCCTACGCCACCCGTGAAGAAGGTATGGCGAACGAGAATTTAAATGACTTTACATGTCTTGATAACGAAGTTGACCCTGAGCATTTAGTGTTTAATATTTCTAACTATTGTTTGGATGCTGTTGAAACTGAAGTTTTGAACAAGGGTCTTGCATTCATCCCGTCAAGCTGTAATGATGTGACAGACATTGTTGTTGATGTAAAGTTATTTACAAGAAACTTAGCACTGAAGTTGTTATATGGGAAAAATGATGACTATCCTACTAATAGTGTTATACCGTTTAGGAAGCCATCATTATTTATACCTCCACAGCATCCTCTACTTGATGCGTTTGAACAGGCAGTTGAGAGAGACCTGTTCGATCTATATAATGATTTGAATGCCAAACCAGAGTTTTACAATTTAACATCTGCTGAAAGGCAAGCCCTTAATAATTTACGACAGAACAATAACATTACTATCAGACAAGCTGATAAAGGGGGAGCTGTCGTTATCATGGATAGCTCCAAATATGATGACAAAATGCACCTTATGCTTACAGATAGTGAAACATATCTACCCATACCCGGCTATAGATTGAACACCTTGATTAGGGACGTGCAAGCCATGCTTTATGATTTCTTGTTATCTGGTATCATTGACAATGAGCTATACACCTATTTTTTGGTAGATAAGCCCCTAATACCATCTTTTAGGGGGCTCCCAAAAATACATAAGAATTCTTCTGATCCGCCCCTACGTCCAATTGTATCCAGTCGGGGTTGGTTGACCGAACCCTTGTCGATTTACCTCGACAAGATGTTTAAACCGATTGTTTCTAATATTACCTACATCTTAAAGGACACTAACAATTTTATACATAATTTGGCAAACTTTAATGATACTTTTTCATCCACAGACAATCTATTATTGGTAACTTTAGACGTTAAATCGTTGTTTACCTCCATACCGAATGATCAAGGTATGGAGTATGTTAGAGCACTTTTGTTACGTAATGAATTAGCCTCACAAACTATCAACAGATATATGTCTCTTTTAGAGATTGTTCTAGAGAACAATGTACTCTGCTACCACAATGAATATTTTTTACAAACAAAGGGTGTAGCAATGGGCACCCCGTGTGCCAATGCCTACGCCAATCTGGTGTTGGCACAGTGGGAGTACAACTTTATATTCATTGATGACCCTAGTGTCTCCAACCATCTGAGGTTTTACAGTAGGTTTGTGGATGATGTGTTCCTCCTATGGGATGGGACACCTTCCCAACTTTTGATGTTTGTTGAGTATTTAAACAAGTCAACTGATTTTCTTGGCTTTGATTGCAATCATTCCTCAGTCAACATAGACTTTCTTGACATCAAGGTTATTATGGGGTTACATGGCTTTGAAACTGAACTTTTCAGAAAAAGCTGCTGGAGAAATAATCTTTTACATCGAGGGAGCATGCATCCTCAACACATCTATAAAAACATAGTTAGGAATCAAACCACTAGGGTTTCTAGGTTAACATCCATAGATACATCTTATCACAAACACAAAATCAGTTTAGCTAACAATTTTATTTCCAGAGGATACAACAAGAAGCTAGTTAATCAGGTTATCCTTGAAGGTGATTCCAGAAGATCCAATGAGGGTGCTCCACTTATTACCAGACCTGCCATCCCCACTAGTCACCAGACTTCGGTCAAAACCACTCAGAACAGAATTATTATACCTTTTACAAACAAGAATAATCATATTCAAAGAATTATCAATCAACATTGGCATCTTTTATTGATAGATGACAACATCAGATCCCTTGTTGATACTCGACCTAGGATAGCCTATAGAAATATGATGTCTCTCAATCGACTTTTGTGTTATGATAGACCCCATAACTTTCAATCAAGTAACACTCATAAGAAGGGAACTTTTGCTTGCCAATCCTGCAATCAATGCAGACACATTTCTTGCCTTCATACTCATACATATATACATCCCATTACACAGAGAACTTATACTTTCAAACATTATGCCACTTGTAAATCTACCAACTTAGTTTATTTGGCTGAGTGTCAATTTTGTCACAAATTTTATGTAGGTATGACCACAAGATCCTTGCGTGAGCGTATAAGGGAACATACTTATGCCATTAACAAGAACAACACACTTAACGCCCTGGCCAAACATACAACTGAGCTTGGAAGTACACACATTTTCAAATTTCTAGTTTTAGAACTAGTTCATACAGATGCAAGGCTAGGTAATTTACAGAATAAGGTAGAAGAAAGAGAGAATAAATGGATCTTGAAACTCCAAGCACAAAGATTTGGGCTTAATGATAGGCTTAGTATTAAGCCTTCTTTAGCAGCCAGGTCACTTAAACATTAACATGGACTTCTTATACAAGCAGTTCATGGATTCTCATAACTCTGCTAAATCATTGTTGCTATGTTGTCTTTTGTCTTTACAATATTTAATGATATGAAATCTATGTATAAACATTTATTTTTATTGTTTTCCTTATTGCCCTTTTAAATTTATGTGATGTCATGTGATTGTAACATATTTAAAGATTGATTCTGCAGTACTTTTTTTATGTCTGATGAAGCGTTGCTAGTCAACGCGAAAGCGCTCACACCAGTTTCTGCAGTCTTCACTTTGAATAAAGTGGATCTATTTTATGAATTTGTGCTTCTTCATTCTACTAAGGAATTTTTGGAGAGTTCTACAGCTCATGGTGCACTCTATACTTTTTTTATGTCTAATTATACCTGGATGATTGTTAATTCAGACAGAAAACCAGTGCATACTTCTAAATCATCTGGTGTTTGTAAAAAGGGTTCTAACTTGTCTAGGGTACACCATAAACGAAAAGAAATCACAACTGGTACCCTCTCAACAGATTACATTCCTGGGTGCAAGCTTGAATACAACTGCCCCAGATGGCTTTCCTAATGCCAGAGAACCAATTTCATTTAGTAACTTACTTCAAACAAGTGGCCACAAAAACCCTATCTGCAAGACAAATACTGCAAGCCTTGGGGTTCATGGCCTCCTGCATTCTTCTAATTCCATATGCAAGACTGCATATGAGGAAACTACAGTGGTACTTAAAAAGTCTATGGAGTCAACATTGTCACAGCCTGGAAACAATGATTCCAGTCATACCTTGCCTACGCCTGGAATTCATATGGTGGGCAGAGGCCTGCCACCAAAACAAGGGACTGCCATTCACACTACCCCCTGCTGCCCAAACCCTAACTACAGATGCATCAGACTATGCATGGGGGCTCACCTGGCAGGGAAGTGCATTCAGTGCAAACCCAAATCAAATGCACCTACATATCAACCAAAAAGAAATGTTAGCTGTACAGAATGCTCTGACAGCCTTCAAGGACTACATTATTCCAGGACAACTAATGGTAA
Source organism: Protopterus annectens (assembly GCF_019279795.1). Classification (NCBI taxonomy): domain Eukaryota; kingdom Metazoa; phylum Chordata; order Ceratodontiformes; family Protopteridae; genus Protopterus; species Protopterus annectens. Next base: position 1,151,291,446 of record NC_056731.1, read on the forward strand.
TGGTAAAGACGGACAACACCACGGTTATGTGGTACATAAACAAGCAGGGGGGTACACATTCTTACCCCTCTGCAGACTAGCTATGGCATTGTGGAGCACAGCCTTGAGCTACCAAGTGCACCTACAAGCTCATTTCTTGCCAGGAAAAGTGAATACACTGGCAGATGGACTAAGCAGAAATCTCATGGACCCACATGAGTGTAAACTGGAACCACGGATTTTTAAACATGTTGACAAGCAAATGGAGGAGTCCAGACATAGATCTATTTGCCTCCCCCCAGAACTACCAGTTGGACAAGTTTTGCACAAGGACTCCCCGCAAAGAAGCCTGGAAAGTGGATGCTCTGTCCTTCAGCTGGAAAAACCTATCAGTCTATGCCTTTCCCCCTCTGCTCTCCAAAGTTCTGCTAAAAGTCAAACAGGACAAACCAAGAATGATTTTGATTGCTCCAGACTGGCCACGCCAACACTGGTACCCACTCCTGCGCAGTGTGTCGCAAATATCTCCATGGCACCTGCCTCAGACCCCTTCCTTGCTGTCTCAGCAGGAGAACCAAATTCTGCACCCTCAGCTTCCAAAATTGAACCTTGCAGCCTGGCTAATCACTTAAATTCACCCTCATCACTCAGCAAACCTGTGATGGATTTCATCTTAGAGGCGAGAAGACCTAGTACTAGAAAATCTTATGCTGACAAATGGAAAAGATTCTGTGCCTGGAACCATTCTTTAGGGATGAGCACAGCAGCGCCCAATTTACCTCAGATTTTGCAATACTTAACTGAGATGCTTCACAAGGGCCTGTCTTTTTCCTCTATTAAAATCCACGCTTCAGCTATTTCAGCTCACTATAACACAGAACCCAACCCTCTTCTCTCATCCCCTGCTCAAGCAGCATCTCAGAGGGGCAAAGAACTTGAGACCACCCAGGAGAGCTCCTACCCCTGCCTGGGACCTTAACTTTGTTTTGGAGAAGCTCACTCTACCTCCTTTCACACCAGCTGCTACTGCAGACTTAAAATTTCTTTCTTGGAAAACAGCCTTCCTTTTAGCAATCACTTCAGCTAGAAGGATATCTGAATTACAGGCCCTTATGACAGTGGAGTCTTTCATCATCTTTCATGCGGGCAGGGTATCTTTGAGGACCAATCCATCCTTCATGCCCAAGGTGGTTTCCATTGTGGCTCTTAATCAGTCCATTCATTTGCCAACCTTCTTTCCCAATCCGCAGAACAAAGGGGAATGGATTCTGCATTCCTTGGATGTGCACAGACAACTTAGATTCTACTTGGACAGGACTAAATCTCGAAGAAAATCTGAACAATTGCTGGTAGTACTTGCTGCAGGGGCAGAGGGGAAGGCTATTTCAAAACAAACCATTTCTAAATAATTAAGCCATTGCATTCATTTCTGCTATAAGTACCATGGAAAACCTATCCCCCAGGTGATCAGATTTCACTCCACCAGGGCTGCATCTACTTCTGCAGCCTTTCTCAGAGGTGTTCCTACCAAGGATATTCTAGAAGCTGCTACCTGGAGTTCTGTACATACTTTCACCAAGCATTATCAGTTACCAATTTTCTCTAAATCCAGAGCTGGCTTTGCCACTGCTGTCTTGCAGGGCCTCATAGCTGGCCCTAATGCTGTATAAACTCCTCCTCCCAACCATAGCTTTGAGAATCTACCCAAATGTAATGACTGCAACAGTGAAACACGAAGAACATAGTACAGTTGTTTACACTTAACCATAAATGCAGATGTTCGAGTGTATTCACTGTTGCAGTCCTGGTTATCCTCCATCTAGCCCCCTAATTTTCTCTGGCTATACCTCTACTTTCTTTTACTATGCTTAAAAGCCTTTTTGGTGTATTTGCTTTTGACTGGAGATATATTTTTGTGTTTTTAATTTTATTTGCTCCCCATCTGACACCGGGGCAAGAAAAACTGATGTAATGGCGTCGGATGCATGTTTTATACCCCTGATGACCTGACGTCATGGAAGAAGGGACAGCAACTGACGCAAGGCCCAAGACTTTGTTAATCAGGCCGACTGAGGGCAATCTGCCAGCAGATTACCCAAATGTAATGACTGCAACAGTGAATACACTCGAACATCTACATTTATGGTAAGTGTACACAACTGTACTTTCACCACTTCTGTCTTAAGCATGAAGTTGGCTTTGGAGAAATTCTTTACCGTGGTTTCCTTAATGGGGGGTGGGGGCAGGATGTGGATATCCAGGGTGATTAGCTTATGGTCGGATCGGACCATTGAGGCGTTGACTTCAGGTGTGGAACACCGGTCACTCATGTTGGTAATGACTAGATCTAGAATATTAGTACTCCTGGTGGGGGTGTGGATAAGCTGATCCAGGGCATTGGAGTTTATGAATTCTAGAAAGCGTTGAGCGAAGGAGTTGGTACACGAGTAGTTTTCCCAGTTAATGGTGGGGTAGTTGAAATCGCCTATTATTAGGGTGTTTGGTTGAACCATAATATTTTCCAGTACATCAGGAAAAGAGGAGTGGGAGTCCTTGGGGCATGGTGGGGGATCTGTAGCAAGCTGCAATTTGGATTGCAGTTTTGTCCAGCATTAGTTGCACTTGGATAACCTCGGATGCATTATGCTGAGCAACTAGCCTGGAGGTGTGGATATCCTTAATGAATATGGACACACCTCCGCCTTTGGTGTTGCGGTCCAGGTTACATGGCCGAAAAGTGTGGTATGACTTATAGCCCGGTAGTGCAGGGGTGCTGTCTGGAGCCTTGAACCAGGTCTCAGTCACTGCACAGATATCAATGTTCTCCATTTTAAGGAGTGCCTCGAGTGAGTGCATTTTGAGATTTAGACTTCTAGCATTGAGTAGCATCACCCTCAGTTTTTGCTTGCCTGTTCCTGATACAGTGGTGAATTTGTCATTTGAACCTTGCCTAAAAAAGGCATTATAGGGACGGCATGAACCTTAGCCAGTATCCGGAATCCCAGGGGTGACAGGTGCATGCCATCTTGCCATCTCTGGCAAAGCATCGTGGTCTGTCAACCATGTCATCCCAGGCAGACAGATACTGGATCCCTTTAGAATGAAACCAGAAGCTTAGCCAATTGTTGAAGTCAGTCATGTTGTCCTTGTACTGCGGTATCATTCTGGGTGATGGCAGAATGCTACTCAGGGCTAGGGTCATACCTGCCTGGGCTACAAGATCGGAAAGCTCTTCCATGTCTCTCTTCATGTAGTCCAGGGAGGTATGTCTCAGGTCGTTCACACCAAAATGGACAATGACAGAGTCATATTTGTACTTGTTGTGGAGTGACCTGATTGCGTGGGTTATGTGGCAGATCCTGGCACCCCACAGGCAGCTGACAGTAACCTTCTCCTTGTTTAGCCTGGTGAGTGGGACATCAGTGTGCCTGACTATAGAGTCACCTATGACTAGTGTGTTGGGTATGTTGTTTTGCCTTATTGGCTGTGGTTGAGTGGCACACTGAATCTGTGGGCTATGTGTCATTTGGGTTGTTTTGGTTATGGTTGTTATGCCATGTTGTTAATGTCTGGATTTGTTCTGCATATAGCAACAATGATATTAAATCAGTTTCTACCAATTCTTTATTTGGCAAACTAGTGAACCTTTCTTCAGAAGTCTAGCCATATGAACTAATGAGCAATTACACCTCATCCAATTGAGGTTTTTCATGAATTCAGTTAAAAATTATGTTGGTATTTCTGTGATGCAAAGTTTGAAGACATAATATGCATAATATTTAAAAAATAGTTGTCTGTCTGCTTATTTCCTTTTTCTGAACTGCAAATTCATTGTCTCATTATGCGTTTGGCATGTGTGATTGTTATGCTGAATCTGAAGGATCAAAAGATAACTAGAAGAGACATGAGATGTTGTTGAAAAATATGTGGTACTTTAAATGTGTAAAGTATGGGAATATTTCTGCAGTGTTTCCCACAGCCAGTAACAGGGATTGTACTGTAGTGTAAAGGAGAGCAGCATGGAAGGCTAAATTCAGCAAGTTAGGGTGTCAATAGGGAAAAGTGTATTGTGCTGAAAGTAAAACCCAGAAGCATGGACTGAGAGAGGACCCAGTTGAGGGTAAGTCTGTAGAATTGATTGTGAACTTTGCATAAAGCTTGGAGTTGAAAGTGGCACCTAGGGGAAAGGGCTAGAAATGTTTGGAAAGCTAGAACCTGAAACTGAACTGTTGTAATGCATGATTCTGAAGCTGAGAGTGAGGTCTACAAGGAATGGCCAGAGTCTGGAAACAAGATGTTCTTTGTGTTTCACTGTTGCAGTCATCGTACTTGAGTTATCCTGCCAGGGGTAGCCCTCATTTGGCCCAAATACCAGAGGCTTAGTATTTCTGCTTCGATTGCTGTCACTCCAGGACTGACGTCAGGTCATCAGTGGTATAAAATCAGGCAGCCGAAGCCATTACACCAGTCTTTCTTGCAGAGGAGCCCGAAGCAGAAGCAGTTTGCATGAGTGCCGGTTGGCCACTACCTGAGTTTTCATTTCCGAATTGAAGTACCACACCGAGACTTCCATTCTTACTGCGTCGCCTGTTTAGGCCCATGTCCTTCTCTGTTGCTTTTGTGCTTTGTTCAATGCCAGAACTATACATTGTCAGGCCCTTATTGTAGCTAGATATTTTCGCTCTCAGTCCTCGAATTTTGATATGGCTTCGGTAAGCCATCCAACTACCGATCTTCCGAAAAAATGTAAGGATAAAGACAGAGACAGACTGCACAGGTCCAAAACTGCTGACAACGCTTCTGTGAGCTAGTTGTCATTTCTCTGGTCCTCGGTGAGGCGCTTTTGCAGCCCCTGATGCCAGCTTCTGTGGATTGGCAGGCTGCTACTGAGACCCTTTATGCAGCAAGACTCTTCGACTAAGGATCCTGCAGATGTATCTACCTTGGATGGGTCTGGAGCCATTGAGCAGGCACCGGCTTCCGAGGAAATTCTTCTCACTACCGATACTCGACACAAACCGATGACTTCTTTCGCGTCTTCAGTTCTTTCTAAAACTACTGAGTTTATAAGGCCCAGGGTACGAACTACACCCAAAAAAATGACGACCCGAGCTCAGACACCTGCTTTTATGTCTCAATCTCAAATGCTTAAAATGGCAGAAGACCTTATTATGCTTATTAGGGGAAGCCAGGCTACCCATTCCAAAAGAAAGAAACTTGTCCCCAGTAGTTTTATCTGAACAGGAGTCCGATGAGTCTGATGCTTCTAAATATGAAGACATGCAACCCCTCTCTGCTTATGAGGATTCTGATGCAGAGGAATCCATTCCTTCTGCCTCTCCACCCGAGGATTTTTCATTTGGTGAAACCTTATATACTTTAAGGGAGCATTTCCAATGGGAATGTCAAGACTATCTTCAGTCAAAAAAGAGACTCAGGGAATTCTTAGATTTACCACAGCACAGACCTTTAGCCATTCCTCCTGTCCTGGATATTGTGGATGATGTTTTTTCTGGAATCCAGTTTGACTCCTGACACCCTTCCTCCTGCTCCCAGGAAACCTGACAGGTACTACAGAGTCCCTGACTCTCACAAATTCCTTTACAAAAATCCTACTGCTGGCCCAGAGGTCATCTCCCAAGGACCTAAAGGAATTAAAGCAACCTCAGCTAAGATCCCAGCCCCTCAGATGGGGATTCCCGAGCTTTAGACAGACGGGGTAAAAAGTATACACCTCTGCAACTCTTGCTATTAGAGCACTAAATTATCAGTTCCACATGGAACTCCTCAAACAAAAAATATCTTCCTTTCCTGCTTGTGCAGAAAATAAAGAATTAAAAGAGCTTATGCATTCTGCAAGCCAAGTTGCTAAGCACACCTTGCAATGTGGCTTTAACGCCCTAGAAGCATCTTGCAGGGCAGCAGTCACTGGTTCTGTCCTTAGAAGGCATGCTTGCCTTAAGGAACAGGCCTTTCCAGACCATGTCAAATCAGAATTACTGGACGCACCATTGAACAAAGACAATTTGTTTGGCACCAAGGCAGAAGAGGTCTTAAAAAAGATGGAAAAAAAAGATAAATCTATGCAGACCGACTTTTTTACAGGTCCAGCCTCCGAGGTTCAGTAGGCATTACCCCTCCAAGGACTGGTCCTTTCCGGCCTGCTCCAGGCCAGCTCAGCCCAGACCCAAGGGAAGCAGACCCCCCCCCCCAGACAGTCCCAGGGAATGCAGAGATTTAAGCAATGGAGTTCCTCCTCTTCCAAAACAGTGAGTGCTAAGCCACCCCTTTATAGTAAGAACTCACAATGACTTTACACCTCCACCCCTTACCTCTGCCCACCTGCTTGTGCCCCTAGGAGGAAATATCTCCTTCCATGCAAACAACTGGACCTCTATTACCAACGACCAATGGGTCCTCAACATAGTGTCCTAGGGATACAAATTTTATTTCCACACTCTGACAACCCCAAAAGGGTTCCCAGATCTTCCTCCAAACCAGTGGGCAAAGCCCAAAAAGCAAGTCCTTTCCCTGCTCTTCATGAGGGAAATACAGCATGTTCCTGCAGACCAGATCCGCCAAGGTTTCTATTCCAGACTCTTCTTGGTACCCAGAAAAGAGGGCACCTGGTGCCCAATCCTTGATCTATCCATTCTAAACACCTTTCTGGTGATACCAAAATTCAAAATGATCACCCTCCAGCAGCTTCTTCCTATGCTTTCCAAGGATGCTTGGTTAGCCACCCTAGACCTAAAAGAGACCTACCTATATATCCCAATCAGGGAATCTTGCAGGAAATATCTACGTTTCAGGGCAGGATCTATGCACTTTCAGTTCTCTGCGCTTCCCTTTGGCTTATCCACTGCTCCCAGAGTTTTCACAAAATGTCTGGCTCCAGCCATTGCTTTTTGAAGATAAAGAAATATTCAAATTTACCACTACTTTGATAGCCTGATTCAGGCAAACAGTCAGGAAAAGCTGTTACAGCACCTGACCTTGTAAAGGATCTGCGGACCTCCCTGGGATATACTATCAACGAAAATAAATCAAAACTAGTGCCCACACAAAAAATTGTATTCCTGGGAGCAAGCCTGGACACAGCATCCCAGATGGCATTCCTTACTCCAGAAAAACAAGCCTACCTGACAGGGTACTTCTCTCAACTAGTCACCAGAACCCAGTTATCTGCAAGGAAAATCCTGCAAGCTCTAGGGTTCATGGCCTCCTGCATTCTACTCATTCCATATGCCAGACTGCATATGAGGAAACTACAATGGTACCTAAAAAAACCTTTGGTGTCAACACCTGGAAACTGTCATACCAATGATACCCTGTCTGAGGAAAGATTTTCTTTGGTGGGCAGCAGCATGCAACCACAATAAGGGACTTCCTTTCTGACAACCCCACTCCGCCCAGACCCTCACCACAGACTCATCAGACTATGCCTGGGGTGCACACCTGGACGGCAGGTGCATTCAGGGCCATTAGAGCCCAAATCAAATACATCTGCATATCAACCAAAAAGAGATGCTTGCTGTTCAGCATGCCCTCACAGCTTTCAGACCTTTAATCTCCCCGGGGCCTTTACTGATCAAAAAAGAAAACACAACAGTGATGTGGTATATCAACAAGCAGGGAGAGACTCAGTCTTATCCTGTCTGCAGGCTTGCTATAACCCTTTGGCACATGGCCTTAGCCATGCAAATACACCTGCTAGCACAATTCCTGGCAGGCTCCTTAAACTCTCTAGTAGACGACTTAAGCAGAAACCTGCTAGACCCACATGAGTGGCAGCTAGACCACAGAACCTTCACTCTTATAACCCAGAAATGGGGCACCCCGAAGGTGGACCTCTTTGCCTCCCACTCCAATCATCAGCTCAGCAAATTCTGCAACAGGGAACCGCACAGCAAGGCCTGGAAAGTGGATGCTGTAGCCTTCCAATTGGTAAACCTCTTGGTCTATGCATTTCCCCCTCTACCACTCATTTCACGGGTACTGCTCAAAATAAGGGAGGAAGAACCAAGGGCAATCCAGATTGCCCCAGACTGGCCACATCTGCAATGGTACCCACTGCTGCACAGCCTGTCACCCCTGCCACCATGGTAACTACCTCAGATCCCAACACTCCTGACCCAGAAGAATGGAGAATTCATGCATCCCCAATTGCAGACCCTCAACCTGGCAGCCTGGCTTATTCCCTGACCTCTCCTCAAGCTGCCAGCCTAAGCAAACAAGTCCTAGATGTTATACGTGAGGCCAGATGCCCCAGCACTAGAAAATCTTATGCTGACAAGTGGAAAAGGTTTTGCACCTGGATCCAGGCTAAGGGAGCCGAAACAGCACAACCCTCCCTACCGCTCATCTTGGATTACCTAGCAGACCTACTACACAGGGGTCTATCCTTCTCTTCTATTAAAATTCATCCCTCTGCCATCTCTGCTTATTACAGCACAGAGCTACCTCTCTTCTCACACCCTCTCATCAAACAGTTCCTACGAGGGGCTAACATACCTAAGGCCACTCAGAAGAGCTCCTGCCGCAGCTTGGGACCTTAACTTTGTGTTGGAAAAGCTCACCCCCCCCCTTGAACCTGCAGATTCGGCAAAGTTAAAATTCCTCTCTTGGAAAACAGCCTTGCTTCTGGCCATCACTTCAGCTAGAAGAGTTTCAGAGCTACAAGCACTCATGGCTGTAGAGCCCTTCATCATTTTCCATGCTGACAGGGTCTCCCTCAGGGCTAACCCATCTTTCATGTCTAAAGTGGTGTCCAGTGTGGCTCTCAACCAATCCATTCATTTGCCCACCTTTTTCCCTAACCCACAAAACAAGGGGGAAAGGATTCTGCACTCTCTAGATGTGCACAGACAGCTCAGATCCTATCTAGGTAGGACTAAATCTTATAGAAAAACTGCCCAATTGCTAGTCAGCTTCACAGCAGAGGCAGTGGGCAAGGCCATATCCAAACAAACAATCTCCAAATGGATAGCACACTGCATCCATTTCTGCTACAAACAGCATGGGAAACCGCCTCCAGAGAGGGTCAGGATGCATTCCACCAGGGCAACCTCCACCTCTGTAGCTTTTTTCAGAGGGGTCCCCACCAGGGACATCCTGGAGGCTGCAACATGGACTTCTGTTCATACCTTTACCAAGCATTACCACCTGCCTATCTAAACAAATCCGGGGCAGGCTTTGCCACTGCAGTCTTGCAGGGCATCCTAGCCAGCCCCCAGTCTTCTTGACTGCCTCCACCCTTTTCTTCAGCTTTGGGAATCAACCCGACTGTGATGACTGCAACAGTGAAGCATGAACATAGTACAGTTGTGTACACTTACCATAAATGTAGATGTTTGAGTGTATTCACTGTTGCAGTCCTGGTTTCCTACCCTCCATCCCCCTTGTCTTTCTCTGATCCTCTCTCCTTACAGGGAATTTTTGGTATTTGCTTTCTACTGGTGGTGTTCTTCCACCATAACCTAGCTCCTTATTTGGGGGCTCCTGACAGTTGGGGTAAGAAAAATTGATGTAATGGCGTCGGCTGCCTGATTTTTATACCACTGACGACCTAACGTCAGTCCTGGAGTGACAGCAACCGATGCAGAAATACTAAGCCTTTGGTATTCGGGCCGACTGAGGGCTACCCCTGGCAAGATAACCCAAGTGTGATGACTGCAACAGTGAATACACTCGAACATCTACATTTATGTTAAGTGTACACAACTGTACTTTGAGTACTTATGCTTAGAATGGGGCCTAAGGAGAGGTCTACCTGTATCCTGAGATAACTTTTGGGGACTGATTAACTTTATGAAGTAAAATATTTTAAAGGTGATGCTTACTTTTTATAGTCTTTGTGACAGCAAGCAAGCTACTGTTTCGATTTAATGATTAAATAAACAAGTGTGTGTGTGTGTGTATTCCATGCCTACAGTGTTTTTTATAAATTGTGTGTGTATATACATCTACTCACACACACACACTTTTATACTGATGTATGAACCTTAATTGCTTCTTAATTAACTTCTAGATTTTCTTAACAGAAAAGAAATGTTCCACTTAATATAAGGTGATAAAAAGCAGTTTATGCTGTCCAAATCTTGTCAAGTTGTTTATCATTTGTAAATGTGGTGACTTGAGAAAATTATCTCATTTCATTTGACTTCAGAAAGAGCATTGATGCAAACTGTACCAGAAAGGTTTCTAAGTGTTTATGTAAGCAGAAAAAAACATCAGTCTGACCTCCTGTGTAAGACACTGTTGACGTAAGAACAGAAGCAATTCCCATCTAAAACTGCGTTTGAGAGTGGGAAATCTAGGCAAAAGTTCAGACTTAAGATATTCTGCAATGATATAGAGACTGCCCTGCAGTTAATTTACTGTAACTTTGTAAGAAGTTTATTTAAAAACAAGAGTCTTAGAACTCTGAAAACATTTAAAATCATAGTAACTGAAGTATTATACCATCAGTTTGCCATTTATTAGGCAGTTCATTACAAGATGTATTACGTTGTACTTGCAAAAAAATGACAGTAGCCTTTTTTGTAGGTGCTCTGCTGTGTGCCCTTGGCATTTGGGTTAAGGGAAATGTTTGCCACTGCATTCACAGTATTTTTTGTCTTCCGCTGTCCCTATCTCTTTTTAATCACATAAATATGCCATCACTCAGTAGTGAAAGAGAAGACTAAGCCAGAGCCTTCTAACAAAGTGGTTATGTAGCTTAACACATAGGAGGACTGCACTGTAGTTAGTATACCTGTACTGCAGTAGTCCTAGGTTTGAGTTCCATAGCCTCAGTTTGTTTGCCCTGTGCCAATGAGCAAGTCGTTTAACCATACAGTGCTCCGAAGCTGAGATTGAAATGGGTCTGTCTGGATTAGTGTTTACTCTGCTTAATGAACTTTATTTATTTGTATTTTTTACATTCCACAGCAAGACAGTTGCTATCATTGCCTGTTCAGCCAAAGTCTTTAATACAATGCCCCGTCTGCTGTTGAACTCCATGGAGCAGTTACTTTTCTTGCCATTTGAAATTCATGGATTTTGGGAAAGGGGCGCAGGGAAATCTGTTTTTAGAAATATTTTGAAGGTCATAAGTCCAAGGACATTAAGGTCAGTTCCATCCAAAAAAGAACTCACTAAAAAATTATCAAACATGGCAAATCTTAATGTTGAGGTAAAATTTGCCACATAGACAAGTGACAGTTAAGAACTTGTGCAGCCGCATCTGAAAAACAGGGGATGGAAAAAAAATGTATGCTAGAACAAAATTATATCACTAAAACAGAGCCAGAAGTTATAGCTAACATACTACAGCGTACAGGTTTGGAGCAAATATCAGGCCACAAAAGGGTACAGTTTTATCCATTCATCCTCCAAGCAAATTTATGCTGCATGAAATTACATCCAAAATGGTCCCCTTTGCCTTTACTAGGTTCAAAGTATCAATTACATGGTGCCACAAGAAATTCCAGGAATTGTACTGTGTGCTGTCAGAAATAACTTTGTATTCTCCTTGTGCATATTCTTTATAGATCCTTAAAGGCTGTCTACATCCCTTGTATCTGGAAGCAGGTTTTTGTAGTCCTAAATCATAAGAAAAGGTTCTTCCACCAGCTTCAATAATTACAGATTAAGCAGCTTCACAAGCTTATTATACAAAGTGATGTAGAAGATCATCATGGAATGGATCCCTATCCGTTGATAGAGTTTTCAGAAACATGAAATTCATATCGACAAAATGATATGATCAAAATTTCTGAAAACCCAAAGCTTTTGAATGGAGATCACATTACAGTGAGTATCGGGAAATTTACCGTTTTCCTCAATTTAGTGTGTTGTCGGAGTTGGTATATATAATTAGCAGGGGGCATGTGGGGCAAGGGCAAGTAAAACCTTAAAAAAAGATTTTTATTTTTGTGTTTTTTTTTTTATTAATGTTCATGTTTTCAGAAATTTATCATATTGTCTCGCTGATGTGAATTTAGTTTGTGAAAACTCTATCAACTGACATAGATCCCATGGAATATATTCCTGTAGAAGTGGGAAACAGTCTTCTCTATGACCTAACCCAGTACAGTTATGCCAGAGGTACAACTTGCATGCTTAACCTTGTATATTTCTTTGAGAGTCTGACTACACCCTGAATAAAAGTTTATACCTCCTCATGTAGCTTACCTCAGTCTTGCTAAAGTGGTCAGCACTTTACGTCATCATATATAAAATCTGGGACTGTAAGCAACGCCAGCACCATTGGTTCAGAAGAATACATCTCTGATTGCAACTCCGATGACCCAAAATTAATGAATGACCCAGGTGCCCACTGAAGCTGATGTTGAGACAGGATTGGAGGGATGTGGCTTTGCTGGCTCACCTCTCCTTAGGGTGCAGTGTGAAAACACTTGTTGGCACATGGTGAGCTGGTTGAATCCGTAGTGGAAGCCAGAGACTAGTGAGGTGCACTGGCATCAAGGGGGCAGTTCTGTCTTGAGTAGGTTACATCACTTGCAGAAGTATGTGACACGCCCTTGCTGATGTCCAATACATCTGGAACCTGAGGGATGTGCAGTGGAGTTACTATAGTAAGTAAGCAAAACCATAATCAACCCTGGTGGTTGATTTTCACCATGGTGAACAGGGAATGTACGGTCCAGATGACTGACATAGGGTTTGACTATTTTCAGGCCACAGCTGGCAAAAATTTCAAGACATTCAAGATAATTAATGCAATAGTAACATGGGTCTAGTATTGACTGCATGGTCCTACACAACAGGTAATAGGAAGATTCCTCTCTTCACCATCTCCTTTTACCAGTGATGTCTCACAAGGCTTTCACTGGACCTTTATTTTCTTTTGGCATCCTTTTCTTAGACATCAGTATCAACTCGGGTATGTGACTCATCAAATATGCAGATGTTCGCAAGCTTGAGAACATTGTCCTTAACTCCAGTGACACTACCTCCCTTCAAATCACACTTTGTATATGAGAGAGCTATAGTGTCAAAAAATTCTGCATTCTGGTGTTTGGCAACCCACTTTCCCTCCAAAAAAGACTTTATGTACTGTGACTCAGCAGCAACTAAATATTGACATCATTGGACAAGACATTGAAGTCATTGTGGATGATAACCTTTCATTTGATACTCGTATAGCAGCTGCCATCCACGAGACTTGGATTTGCACACGTTATCCTCTTCAGAGCTGACGGTCATTCCAGGAAGGTAATTGCGCAGGCTATTTATAGAACACTGCACCCTATTCATATGGTGCAGTTGGAGAAGATGCAAAGATTATTCCCACTCATAGGGCTTCAAGGCTTGTTTTATAGACAAAGACTGTACAAGTATTATTTTCTGTATCGTGTTGCCTTCTTTAAAGAGAACGGTGCCTGACATACAGGGTATGAAAGTATTCCTTACTGTTTGAAACCCTTTGCTTAAAACACCCCCCATTGATGACCTGAACACTGTAGCAACTCCAGTAAAATGAATATCTTCATGTCTCCACTCTCATGCCTATTGCATAAACTTTCCCTCTCCTTTAAATTCAGTTCATCAGTCAGTGCCTTCAGAACATAATTGAATGGCTACATTGACATCTGTGATATCCAACACAAAGTTTGGTGCATCCAACTCCTTAATGACCAGTAAGCCTCGAGTCTGCACATCAAACGTGTGAACCTGTGACATCTAGTTTCAACTATCAGAGCTAAGGGGCCCACTGATATAGGGCTAATACCTCTGGCTTGGTTACTTTTCAGAGCCAGTTATTCTTTTCCCAGCTGCTTTCTTTTCTGTTGTGAGGCTGAGACAACTGAGTGCACATCCTGTTAATTGTCTCATTGCAGGATATGCAGTGGAAAGCCTCTCTTCTGTCCTGTGTTACTCAGAGTAAACCAAGAAGACATTGTATCTGACACCACTTCCCACATGTCACCAGAAAAGGTATCACACGTGCTAGATGATGGCTTAGGGCATGTTTTCATCAGATTAATGCCATAAGACTTAAGTCACAGATATAGAAATCAGAGGTCAGCCCCTATGTCACACATGGATGAAGCTCTGTCGCCCAGGTGACTGTGACCAGTATTCAATCGCTGGCACAGGCACTAGAATGGGGTGGGCCAGGGAAGGTAGTAGTGAGCAGCTGCTACAGGCTTACCAGTCCATCCTGAAGGGAGGAAAGTTGCTTTGCTTTGCCATTTGGGCAACAACTAATGGGAGTACAGGATGATGAACCTGTGGAGAATGAGCCTTTTGAGCACAGACTGTCATAAGCAGTGTTGGGGTGTACATAGTCTGGGGACTATGGTCCATGTGTATGTAGATATGCACACACTTCCCCAGGTGATGAGCAGCTTTATGGATCTCATAGGAGTCACTGAGGGAAAGCAGTCCTAGGAGCAAGCCAATCCATATGGCCCATTCCCTGCTGCCTGATTCTCACTGCTGGGAAGTGAATCGACCAGTGAGGCTCTGTGTCAGGAATGACTTGCCTGTAGATGTCTCACTTAGACTGTCTCTTAGCAGAATGAGTGGGCTAATCGGATACAGGTATTGGAGGCATTAAGCAATATTTTGGAAAGGTGGGGACAAGCGGGGGAAGGTGAGGCATTAAAAACTACAGAAATCATAGCGTTGAACACAAAAAATAGAAATCCACAAAGCAAGTCTGCATCTGCTTTTTTATTTACATATGCTAATTCCATAGTTGGACAACCATGGAAAAACAGCAAAGCACTCTGCAGAGAAATCTGTTCTTGCACCCTTTTCTGCAGCAAAGAGAAATGAAAGTCATGAGAGTATGTGGCAACACAGTAACGTCACATTACAAATTCACACAGATGTAAAGAAAAAAATCATGCACTTCTTTTTGTGGATTTCTTGTTTTGTGTTAAACATTTGTGGTTTCCACCTATGACATAAAGCTACATCTGCATTGGCTATGACATGAATCCATTTCTTCATTGCCTATGATATGAATCCATTTCTTCATCACTAACATAAGGCCCTGTATTACTTCCAGAGTTATTAATCCACAGTCTTTTCATCTGCACTTGGTCAAAGCAAAGAATTCCTTTCACTAGAGGCTTCATAGTCTGTCAGCCACACTGCAATCATAAGGCCATTTTGCGGACCTTATATTTGTGGAAGTTTACAACACTCATGCATGAGTGTGTTGCAGTAGAAACTGTATTACATGAGGTTATCTGACATCAGTGGTATCATAAGCCCCACAGCTGCAGACTTTGAACCACTGCGGATACCAGTGGTGGGTATCAGTGTCGCACATTGTCAGCTGTACTTCACTGCTTAACACTCCCATCTCCTGTAACCATTATGGCAACTGCATGATGCACACAAAAATTATTTCCATTAATGTTCTGAATACTCCCTTCTCACTGAACTTGAGAAATCAGAATTCTTTCATTAGAAACCGACCGTGGTAATGAATCGTTTTCTTCTGCAGGATGTTCATTGTGCATACAGCTGCAGTCATAACAGATGGGTTCTCCTGCCGTCAGGCGGGTCCTCGGTCGGCCGAATTCCAAAGTCTAGGTCCGGCGTCAGTTGTTGTCGCATCTTCCCTGACGTCAGTGCGACAGGGGTATAAAGGAACCAGCCAATGCCATTTTCTTCAGTCTTTCTTGCCGCGCGGTGCCCGAAGCAGAAGCAGTTCGCAAGTGCCGGTCGGCCAGCTCCTGAAATTACGAAAATTTTGAAACCGAAGTCTTCTTGAAAGCTAAGTACCCGTTGAAACTTTTCTTGCCTCAGACCGATGTCAGACAAAGTTAACAATTGTATTTCATGTGGGAAGCAAATACCGCATAAGGATTTCCATTCCCTCTGTATACCTTGTTTAGGCCCAGATCACGACGTCTCGGCCTGTCGCTTTTGTGCTACATTCAACAAACGCACTATTAAGCGTCGGGCGGAGTTCACCCAGCATTATTTTAGAAAAACATTTAACTATATTATGTTGTTGGATACTCCGACTCCAGTTTTGTCTAAAAAACGCAAAGATAAGGACCGACACACGAGGTCCGCGGCCTCTACCGACACCGTGCCAAAGCCGACTACACGTGGTCCGGTTCTCAGCGAGGTGCCTACGCAGCCCCTGACTACCGACGACACTTCATTGGCGGTGTCTCCTGTGCCCGAGGTCGCAGGCTCCTCGGCCCACACCCCAACTACAGATACCGAAGCCACTCTTGACGTTGAACCTCACAATGTGGACAGGTCTACCTCCACTCAAGGTGTCTTTAGACCTTCCTCTTCTTTTTCCATCAAGGCTTTCACGGTCTAAAGCAGCCATGCACTCTTAAGAGACAAGCTACACAGGGCCCATCCCCAGGCCCCATGCCTAAAAAACAGATGCTTAAAATGGCTGAGGATTTAATTACTCTTATCAGGGGTTCTCAGCCCCCACCGGACAAAAGGCCCAGAGTGGAGGAAGAATCCCCCTCCTCTGATCAGGGCTCCATTATTTCAGAGCATTCTGATGATCTGGAGCATTCTTACTCCCCTTTTGAAGACTCTGATGCAGAGGAGTCTATTCCTTCTGTATCCCCCCCAGAGGATTACTCATTTGGGGAAACTTTGCATACCTTAAGGGAACACTTCCACTGGGAAGGCCAAGATTATTCAGATTCCAAGAAAAGGCTTAGGGAATTTCTCTTGCTACCTCAGCACAGGCCTCTGGCTATACCTCCTGTCTTGGACAACCTAGATGATGTTTACTCGGAGGCTTGCCTTAACCCGGATTCTCTGCCTCCAGCCCCAGTCAAGCCTGATAGGTACTACAGGGTTCCTGACTCACACCAATTTCTATACAAAAGCCTTCCAAAAATTGGTCCTTTCCAGCCACGGACAGACCCTAAAGAGGTAGATACAGGCGCCCAAGGGGCAGAGGACAATCTCAAGGATCGTTTAGAGGCAGGCAATGGCAAGCTCCTACACAAAGAGGTGGTGAGGATAACTCGCAATCATTCAGAAAGCAAACCCAATGACTTTCCCCTTTGCATGCCAAGCAAGACTCAAATGGCAGCCCCCTTAGGAGGAAAACTGGCATTATTTTCAAAAAATTGGCATATTGTCACAAAAGACATATGGATCCTGGACATTATAAACAGAGGCTACAGATTCCATTTTCACACCCTTCCAAAAAGGGGAGGCATGCCAAACCTGCCACACAATCAAAGGGCAGAGGCACAAAAGCAAATTACAGATCTCATAGACATGAAAGCGATTCAAGAGGTACCTACACACGAACAAGGTCAAGGTTTTTATTCCAGACTATTCCTGGTACCAAGGAAGGGAAAAGATTGGAGACCTATTTTGGACCTATCCATCCTAAACACATTTCTACAAAATTCAAGATGCTCACTCTACAGCAGCTTCTTCCCATGCTGGGCAAGGAGTCTTGGCTGGTAACATTGGACCTCAAGGAGGCATACCTGCATGTCCCAATCAGACAAAGTTGCAGAAGATACCTCAGATTTCTTGCAGGTTCAACCCATTATCAATTCTCTGCATTGCCCTTTGGCTTATCTACTGTGCCCAGAGTATTCACGAAATGCCTGGCATCAGTAATTGCCTACTGCAGACTTCAAGGGATACAAATATACCCTTATTTGGATGACTGCCTGATCCAAGCGGACAGCAAGCACATTCTTCTGAAACATCTGGCTTATGTAATAATGTTGTTGAACTCTCTGGGATACACGGTCAACAAAAAGAAATCAAGGCTAATACCCTCTCGGAATATAATTTTCCTGGGTGCCAACTTGGACACAAACACCCAGATGGCCTACCTCACGCCAGAGAAGCAGGGGCAACTAACTCAATACTTCAGAGCACTAGCAAATTGCACCAGGCTGACTGCAAGGAAAATCCTGCAGGCTCTGGGATTCATGGCATCTTGCATCTTACTTAATCCCATGTGCAAAGCTGCATATGAGGAAACTTCAATGGTACCTGAAAAAACTATGGTCTCAACACAGCCACAGTTTGGAAACAATAATACCACTAATTCCATGTCTACAAAAGGAATTTCTGTGGTGGGCTCAAGCATGCCAAACAAACACAGGTCTTCCATTCAGCAAGCCTCAAGCAAATCAAGTCATCACAACAGACGCCTCGGACTAGGCCTGGGGGGCGCACATGACAGATCGGTGCATTCAGGGCAAATGGTCCCAAAAAGAAAAGCACCTTCACATCAATCAAAAGGAAATGCTCGCAGTAATAAATGCTATTATAGCTTTCAAAGACCTTCTGAAACCAGGTCAACTATTGATAAGAACGGACAACACCACAGTTATGTGGTACATAAACAAGCAGGGAGGAATGCATTCCTACCCCCTATGCAGACTGGCCATGTCACTTTGGAACAGGGCCATGGACTTACAAATCGAGCTACAAGCACAGTACCTGCCAGGCAAGGAAAACACGCTGGCAGACAACCTAAACAGAAATATGACAGATCCACACGAATGGAAGTTGCATCCAAAAGTTTTTACAGAAATAATCCAAGCATGGGGGAGGCCAGACATAGATCTCTTTGCCTCCCACAAAAATCACCAATTGACAAAATTCTGCTCAAGGATTTTCCATCCAAAGGCATGGAGAGTGGACGCTCTCTCTTTCAGTTGGACATCAATGGCAGTTTATGCCTTCCCACCTCTTCCTCTGCTGCCCAAAGTACTACTGAAAACCAGAGCAGACAGACCAAAGATGATTCTCATTGCTCCAGACTCTCCAAGACAACACTGGTACCCACTCCTGAGGAGCCTGATGCATTCCTCACCATGGACCCTGCCTCTAATGCCTCTTCTCCTGACTCAGCACAGCTTCAAAACTCTTCACAGCCAGCTAAAAACACTCAATCTAGCTGCATGGAAGATTCCTTGGCATCACAACAGACCCTACTTTCTAAGGAGGTGCAGGATGTCATTTTGGAGGCCAGAAGGCCGTCAACTAGAAAAGCTTACTCCGCAAAATGGAAATGATTTTGTGTTTGGAATGAGAAAAAGGGCCAGGATCCTAGAAAACTGAATTTACCTCAAATACTACAGTATCTAGCTGAGCTGCTAAGCAGTGGACTTTCATTCTCCTCCATCAAAATCC
Organism: Protopterus annectens; assembly: GCF_019279795.1. Classification (NCBI taxonomy): domain Eukaryota; kingdom Metazoa; phylum Chordata; order Ceratodontiformes; family Protopteridae; genus Protopterus; species Protopterus annectens. The sequence goes on from NC_056731.1 coordinate 1,151,310,550, forward strand.
ATGCCTCAGCCATTTCTGCAGAATACAACACTGATCCACCCTTATTCTCTCACCCTCTCTTAAGACAGTTCCTCAGAGGGGCTAAGAATCTAAGACCCCCAAGGAAGCAACCATTACCTGCTTGGGATCTCAACTTCATTCTGGAAAAACTGACCTTGCCTCCCTTTGAGCCAGCTGCCTCATCAGATTTGCAATATTTGTCCTGGAAAACAGCTTTCCTTCTGGCTATTACCTCAGCTCGTAGAGTTTCAGAACTACAAGCTCTCATGGCTGTGCAACCTTTTATCATCTTCCATCAGGACAGAGTTTCCTTACGAACCAACCCGTCCTTTATGCCTAAAGTGGTATCCAGGGTAGCTTTGAATCAGGCCATACACTTACCTACCTTTTATCCTAATCCTCAAAACAAAGGGGAGAGATTACTACATTCCTTGGACATCCACAGACAACTGCGTTATTATTTGGACAGAACAAAGCCTTTCAGAAAAGCAGAACAGCTCTTTGTGTCCTATGCTGTAGGAGCTCAAGGAAAGCCAATTTCCAAACAGACAATCTCAAAATGGATAGCCCACTGCAGATGTTTTTGCTATTCTTTTCATGGCAAAACTGTACCTACAGGCATCAGATCTCACTCCACAAGGGCCACAGCTACCTCTGCAGCTTTCCTCAGAGGAGTTCCTACCAAAGATATTTTGGAAGCAGCCACTTGGAGTTCTGTGCATACCTTCTCCAAGCACTACCTCCTACCATTATACTCCAAAACTAGAGCAGGCTTTGCCACTGCAGTCTTGCAGGGCATCCTGGCTCCTCCTAGTTCCACCTAGTGCCTACCACCCCTTTCTATGCTTTGGGATTCTACCCATCTGTTATGACTGCAGCTGTATGCACGATGAACATAGTACAGTTTTGTACCTACCATAAATGTAGATGTTCGAGTGCTACTACAGCTGCAGTCCAGGTTTCCCTCCCTCCTTCCCCTCTTGGGACAGGCCTATTGGCTAACACTTCCTCATACAACCTGATTATGGTATTCATTTATGGTGTATTTGCTTGCAACTACTGTATTTTGATTATATTTCATTGCTTTATTACACAAATTTATGTGTTGCCTTCCTTCTGGGGGCACCTGACATCTGGGGCAAGAAAAACTGAAGAAAATGGAGTCGGCTGGTTCCTTTATACCCCTGTCGCACTGACGTCAGGGAAGATGCAACGACAACCTTCGCCGGACGTAGACTTTGGAATTCGTCCGACCAAGGACCCGCCTGAGGGCAGGAGAACCCATCTGTTATGACTGCAGCTGTATTAGCACTCGAACATCTACATTTATGGTAGGTACAAAACTGTACTTTCTCTCCCTGATGAATTTCCCTTTAGGATGCTTAAAGATGATAAAAAGACAACTTTCATTCCTAGATGCAGGGCACCAAAATAAGGATAACCTACTAGTTAAACCTACTTTAAAGGTCCCTCTCAGTAGCTAGATATGCTGAGTACATTCTTGAACCGTTCATTGAGTATCGTTGTATAAGCAATGGAAGTTATGTTTTTTTATGAGATTATAGTCATTCCAGTGACAGCAAAATGTGATTTGGATGTCAAAATCATGTGACACTTAATGGCAGAGTCAAATTTATGAGGGAAAATTATTGAATAGTTAGTCCTTCTAGAGCAAGTTTGAATGAGCAAAAATGCACACTTGGGTATATGAGGTCCAAGATTACTGTGCCTTAGAGAATTCACATTTCTTTCGGGTATAGAGTACTTGGAGTTAGAATGCAGGAGATCTTGCCTGCCTGCAAAAGAAAAAAAAAGTGATTCTTGTGATTCTGTCTTCTAATGAATTTTCATGGTTCTTTTTTTCAGAAATACTAGACTCAGTCACAAATCTTGGAATTATGAAAGGAGCCAAATAAGTATCATGTAATCTTTTTGTATAAAAAGCTAGCAAGTAATTCATTTATCAGTCAGCTCTGGTGGGTCGAGAAATAAATCTGTGACTGTGGTCCTTGCAACCTCAGTTTGATTGGTATCTCCAGCACCTGATAGAGTTGGTTGGGGAGGATGAGCATGTCTGTCCTTGTGGGGTTGGACAGAGTAGAGCAGACCTGACTCCCACAGTTCCTTGGTGGAGGTGTGATGATGTAGATGTATGGCCCATGGGGTGGGTTTTTGGCTCACCGAGACACTGCCTGTTGATAGACCTCAGTGTGGGTGTGCAGAAGAGTATATTCACATGAGGATGAGAAATGCATTGTGGGCCTCCTTGGTGATGTGCAGAACTCTCTCTAGATTGCCAGCTGGCTCGCTGACAGGACCAAAGAGGTCAGGATTGGTGATACCACCTCCACTAAGAGACCAGTCTCCAGCAGGATACCTGGAGTCTGTGTGTTGGAACTGTTCCTGTTTGTCATCTACTTCTTAGAGGTAAAAGGCTAATGTCAATGGCCTTTGGCTGACAGCATTCACAGATGACTGCAAATTTGGGAGCTATCACGTATTCCCCCATGACACAAACAGCTTACAAGAGTGTTTAAAACAGAGAAGTGACTGTTGGCAAAGTTACAGACAAACTCAATGCCAAGAAATGCATTACAGTGCCTTTTGTGAAAATAATCGCCACCCACCCTAATTACTCCATCGATAAGACACTCCTAAGAGTTGATGCAGTAGTAAGTAATCTGGGAACATATACCAACAGTAATCTGGCATTGGCCCACATGCCCACAAAGGTTCTTTCAAAACAATCCAGGGTATAGACACATTGTCATATATGTATCACCTTAAAGCTCTACCATTATACTGTCTCCTGCAGGTTACTGTGGGGTGATCTATGCCTCGCATACAAGGCATCCTTGGATCCAGCTGTGATGGACTTTTTGCACATATGCAAAAATGAACAGCACCAGAACTACTAGATCCTAGCATTTAACTTTTGCTTGTGACAGACATAAGACATGATGGTGAGACAGATACGAGTCTGAGAGGATCCCCATGCTCTGAAACAAGATTCCTATCCATGTGAAGCAGAGTCCATCCCTAACCCTGTTTAAGGGTAACATTGACCAATGGACTGGAAATTGGAAATTCACTCCGGGTCTTGCCCCCATGTCTCTGCTAGATAGAGGCAGACAGTAATGCCCCAACTGACATACCCTCCCCACCTAACCTGTAGAAACTTCCAAACTGACATGCCCACTGCTAATAAACAACCAAGATACATAGGGACACAATTTGATTGGGTTGCATGGCTAGGCTTATAAATGCCATAGTGGTTGTTTTCCTAGAATGCACGTATGAGCCTCTAAGTCTTTTACTTAAGTTGTAACTTCCAGGGAAGACCTCCTGTACAGTATAAGTAATTGACCAGTGTTCACTGCATATGAGAATGTAATGCTATCCTCATTTGAGAATTAGAGAGTGAGCGGCCATACAGCATCAGAGGAATGGGGGTAGGTTTCTATTATACTTCAATTTCTGTAACCCCATAGATGGCCTGAACCAAGACTGTCAGTAAACAGCAAGTGTGATCTTATGAAAAATTTAGCTGAAAAAGAATCCTTCTAAATCCAGTTCACCTGCTTCATTTTCCACCCCCATCCTCCAGCCAGCACAGTGCTGTTTACAGTGAAACTGATGGGCACTTAGCTCCCTATACCCATTCCGTCCACTGTCACATTTTCACATACTTGAATGTTTTGTTTTTCTGGACTCCTGTGCATTAGCAATTGTTTCTTCTACACAGGAAGAAAACATCAACGAGCTGGCTGCAGACATCACAGGTAAGTTGCATACAAAGTGCCTCAAAGGTCAGAGTTAATGCAGTGATGCTGTTACCTACTTATGTCAGACATGTCCACATGTGGCAGGTTAACTGCTGCTCTTCACCCTAAAGGAAGCTTTCAAGGGACTTTATAAGCAAGAAGAGTGCTGGGAGAAAACACCGACATGACAAGTGTTTCACCCCTTAGTAGAATGTGCTGTTCTACTAGAACAAGCAGAGAGCACAACTTTCTCTGATATATATTTTGGAGGGCTAGGGGCTGCAGGTTTGAAAAGATTTCTAGCTACAAAGGTGTCAGATGTTGTCAAGGAGTTCCGCAACCAACAAGAGAAATTTAATTAGCAATGTGTTCTTTAACATGAATGCAGGATAACCAGCATTGTATTGTGTGATCTGAGTTCAGAATTGTATTGTAGTTGAGATTGATTATTTGTTTTTTTTTTTACTTACATTATTAGTTAATTACTTATTTAGTTTTATTTTATATATTTATCTTTTGCTGCCAGGGTTAGTTCCACTAGACTAGTGACCTCTTTTCAGCTGAGGTGTAATGTAGCATTTATACTGACATAGATCATAACACCGGGGAAATTCCCCTACACTTTTTAATAAGTGCCGTATGGGGTCTTTTACATCCCACTGTGGTTAGCGAGACTGTGAAACCACTAGTAAAAGGAATTGTCTACTTTGGCCAAGTGTAGATGTTAAAAGAAGGTGGACTCAGAAGTCCTCAGGAAGTTTAATGTCTCATCTGAAAGACTGTGCCCTCGGGTGCAACACACACAAATTCTGCATTGCACTGCATTATCTGCACTGGAAAATGCATCCAATTACAGAACCCAGCTTCTGATCTTCCAGCATCAAATGTAAGTGAGCTGCCTGTTGAGCCACTGACACAGATTTTCATTTTGCACACTTCAGTTTGGCATCTTTCTGGAAGCTATCATGCTCAAGTGTGTGTGTGTTCTAAACTGTGCTCAGTAAAGTCACTCACAGTACTTGAGAGCACCTAGATTTTAGCCCTGAATCCCCCAAGTGTTTGTCATTGCTGTACTTGGGAAGTAGCCACAGACTGGACATCTATCCTTCTAGCTGGAATTCCAGAGCTTTACATGTCCTTCTTTCTATTTTTCTCTCCATTCTGGGGACATCAACAGGACATTTTAGTAGAAAAGGAAGAGCAGCCTACTCCATCTTCAATTTTTGTTTAACTGCAGGAAGTAAGCACTCTTTTAGTTTCTTCCAAGCAGCTTTGAGCCAGAGGCAAGTTCCCAATTTGGAGAAGTTTGTATTCCTGCTGATATTGCTTTATTGTTTTTGTGGTAACTGTCATTTGCTGTGTCAGTATAGTTTTGGTGATATTTCCAGGGTAGATGGCTTCCCTCAAAATGATTACCAGCAAATGTGCCTTTTATAGACGGATTCTCCCGTAGGGCTTGCATATTAATTTTTGTATTGCTAAGAAGAAAATAATCAGGAGTTTTCCAGCAAGCATTGCACTTTTTTCATTAGGTAATCTCTTCACCACAAGCCTGAAACCTTTGAACCTTGTAGAAGAAGCTATTAGTACAAGGCCAGTGGTAGACTTTCCGTCTCATTCAATGGAACCATCTACATGAAGGGCAGATAACTAGCATAAGGGTAGGTGCTGGCACAGAAGCATGGAGAAACCAAAAAAGTCAGTAACTAAGAATCTGTGGGTAGAGGGCAAGTGGCCGTAGTAACACTGCAGGGTCCTAAAAGGTCCTTAGGTCTCAAACTCAAGTGCAGCACAGCTTAGACTGCCCATAGTTTTATGAAGGCACAGCACTCAGATCTTAGCTGCAGGTACAACTGTAGCACAACACAACATTGGTCTCATGGTGTCTACAGAAGGCTAGAATTTGGCACTTTCCTGTAAGTAACTGTATCTTTCCTTCCTTTGACATAGCTGCTTTATTGGTGGAGCAAAGACATAGAGAAAACTACTACATTGATGGAGTTTTGCAACAGCCATAGTGTTCTTTTTTCCTTTACCCACAAGGGCAGGCACTCTTTCCATTCTGTTAATGTAGACATAAACACTTTGTAATTATGGTTTAAAATTGAAATGGTCTATTTGAAGTTAGGTCTGAAGGGTCTTTACCTACTTTGGGTACTACAGCCACCACAACATTCTTTCAGAATGCTTTTACTCCCATTCACCTTTAAAATACTGTTAAAACCTTTCAGATTTTTGTCATTCTCTTCCTTCCTACCTTCCAGACTTCCACAGGAATACCTTTTGTACCCGGCGACTTCACTGTTGATTTGTTATATATTGCCATTTTTATCTCATCTTTTCGTATCTAATTGTTTAGCCTCATCTTGTACTAATCTTGGCATAATTAAGTCTTCCATAAATATTTCCATTTGTGCCTTTTCTTGATTTCCACAGTAGAGGCTTTATATAGATGTTCATAAAATTTCCAAAATATATCTAATACCATTATAGGATCTCTGGTTATTTTTGTTACAGGCTTCCTAAGTTTGGCAACAGTCCTTTCTGTTTCCTATTGCCCAAGTCATTGCGCTAAAACTTTTGTACTCTGGAATTGACGAGTAGCAATTGCTTACATCAGCAAACTGGTAGGAGGAGACAGAACAGGTTGCTTTTTGCAGATGATGTGACATTACAAGGAGGCTGTGAGCAAGAACTTCAGCAAATGATAGGGAGAATAGAATGCAAAAGTAAAGGCACATGGGATGAAACTGAGTACAGGTAAGACAGCTGTCATGACAGCAAGTGGGAGAAATTGGAAGAAGCTGAGAACTGAGATAAAATGGAAAGCAGTAGAACAGGTTACCAGCTTCGGGTATCTGGGAGCGTTGGTAACAGAGAAGTAGTCTGAATGAGGAGGTCATAGCTAGAATTAGAAGGGCTGAAGCCAATTGGAACAGCATGTCAGGGGTAGTGTGTGACAAGAAGAACACTGAAAAGTCAAATATGGTGCGACCAGTACTGTTGTATGGATACAGAAGTCTGGGCAGTGAAAGCAGAGCAGTTGCAGAAACTAGAGGTGGCAGACCTGAAGTGTCTGAAATGGATGGTAAGATGTACACTGTGGGGTATATGAAGAAATTAAGGTATCAAACCAGAAGACAAGGTAACTCCAATTGCAGTGAAAGTAAGAGAGAACAGATTATGGTGGCCCTTGCACATGTTCAGGAAATTAGAATATAATGTGATGAAGATTTGGGAGAGACAAGAAGGCGGCCAAGAGGAAAAATGGTTACCCAGAAAATAGATGGGTGGATTGCCTGAAAACAGACATTCAACAGTCTGGCATGACCATTGAAGAAGGGAAGAGTTTAAAATTAAATCAAGAAAGATGGTCACAGTTGAGGCAATGCTCTGACTCCGTGTAGAAAACTGAGAAAAAAGGAGTTTCTGATGATCGATAAGTAAATTACAGCAACCTTTCTGAACTCATGCATACTATGCAAATACTCTCTTATTTTCCCTTTAGCACGTCACAGTTGCTTCTATTCTTCTGTGAGATTCCCCTTATTCTGTTAGTCTTCAACTTTTGTCACTCCCGCTTAATTCATGTTACTGTCTGACTTCCAAGATGGCTGCACATTGAGTAACAGCTTAATTCTAGCTCTCCCAATCTGAAACTCAGCAGAGAAGACCATTGAACTTTAGTGTTTCTGGAAAAATTTCAGTAACTGTCTAGTCTATGCACTGCCTGGATGCCAGGAAAAAAGAAATAGAGGACCTGAAGGAAAATCAGCTACACAAGGTGAGTAGAAAACACCGATTGGGAAAAGTACTGCAGCTTTCTGCAAAAAGCAGTGCAAGCTCCAGACATGACCTCCAATAACCTAGAGGAAAGCATAAGACACCTGCACACAGACCTGGTTAAAATAAAAAAACACTGATGGAATATATCAGCTCTAACAACAAAAGGCTGGAAAAAATGGAAGAAGCCTTAAACAGATATTCAGATGAGGTGATAAACTGCAAAAATCAGAGGTTGAAATGAAGAAAAGGCTGGCTGATGAGACTGCTCAAAAAGAGATGTTTAAAAAAATAATAGAATTAGAGGACAGATAGCGAGGGAAAACCTGAGATTTTCAGCTGTACCAGAGACGCTAAAAGGAAGGACTATTTTAATTTTGTGATAAGCAACTGGACTGGTATTCCACAGCAGAACTTAATTGAAAGGACACATGGACTGTATGCACCAAACCTCTCTATGAGAAAGCAATCTAGACGTTTAATGGTAAAGATGCAATCCTACCAGTAGAAGGAGTTGATTCTGACAAAACTGTGGCCAAAGGACAAAGTACTAACAGTGGGAGACAGCATAATGTTTGTGGAGAATGATTACTCATTGTACACCAGGCAGAAGAGGAGTACATTTATTCCGCTGTTAAGGGAATGTTGAGAAGCAGGAGTGAGAATCAAGCTGCTGTACCCAACTGTCTTCATATATTCATCCCTGAAGGACAAAATCATTTTTGATGAAGTACATGCTAAGGAGGAAATGCAAAAGTTTGTTCAGCAAGAAGTGAGCTATGAAACAAAAGGAGATTCTGCTTCTTGTTCTTCTAGTAAGAAAGATCACAGAGAGATGGTGCCAGTGAAACCTTTTCCGTGTTTCAATGGAAAATGCTGGAAAGAAGGAAGGGAGCAAGAGAGGGTTGACCAGAAGAATTTAGAGAACACTGGAAATGAAGCGCAGAGAGAATTTGGGAGATGGAGATGAGCAGGAATAAAACCATTAACTTGGAAATTGACAAATCTGGAATTACAAAGCAATAATTATATTTGTGAAATATGGGTAAGGAAAATCTGGAAATATTGGACTTTTTGGGGGACACTAAAGTATATATGCCCTTCTTCATTTCATTAATGTATGTAAGGAGGGAGAAAGTTAACCAAGTAAAACTTTCTTTTCTTAATAGTACTATTTTTATAGTGCATTATTTGCATGCTATGAAGTAAAATTTCTCAGTTGTTTTAAGTGTAATAGAAATACTATTGTAAACAGATGCTCCTGTTTTTTTTTTTTTTCTTTCTCAAGTCTTTTCTCTCTCCTTGTTCAGTTTGAAGAAATGTAGGTACTGAAGTGTAATAAAGTCTGGTTAAATCAGCATGACAAAAGAAAAAATAATGAGATTTTTCTCATTCTTGCATGGGGAAAATGACTGGATTAAGGCCCTTAGCTTGATCTAGTAACAAGCTTTATGAGAAAGCAGGTAAATGAAAAACAAAATAGAATATTATAAGTCTTTTTTCTAGCAAATAAATGTATGCTTAGTAGCAATTCTGTATCTGCTCCTCATGTCTCCATGGAAACAATCTGATAAAGAGAAATTGGCTAGAAAAAAGAGAAATTGCTTTCAAAGAACAGTATCTCCTAGCCATTCAGGTGTTTTCCCAGCTGGGAGAGCTATAAAGATGAGACAAAACCAGACAGCATTTAGAAGCACAGGCTGCACCACATGTCTTAATCTAAAAAGAAAGGTTATCCATGTTAACTCATGTCTGTGAGCATGGCTATCAAGTTGGGACACGTTCCTATTAGGAGATAAAACTGCAATATTTGAAGATGTACATAGCTTTGTGTGTTAGTATTAAGTTAGTAGATTTTAATGGGGTTTTGGGGGGGGGGTTTGTCTGAGGGCTTTCAGTAAAGCAAAAAACTTTGTAAGATGTCACATAGGCTCAAATAGATATGACAGGAAGCAACTGTATAAAATTTCAACCTGCCAAACAGTGTATGCATGTAACACAAAAGCTGGAACTAGACTTTTAAACAAAAAGCTGTTATACATAAAAGGTGGGTATAACTTTGCTAGAGTGATGCTTTCTGTCTTGAAATTTAAATGTCAGTGGGCTCTCAGGTAAATGCAAAAAAAAAAAAAAAAAAAAAAAAGAGTAGTGAACTATATTAAAACATGTAGAGTGCAAAGAACTATGCTACGGGCGACGCACTTGGAAATAAATTAAGATGTGAATTTGATAGAGAGGTTTTCAGGATGGTTATTTAGCGGAATACCTGGGACAAAAGAAAAGAGGAGTACTTATATTATTTGGAAGAGGAGCTCCAATAGTGACAGAAGAGGAAAAACGATAATAGTGGTATACTTGTAGTACTAGGGGCTACTGGCCAGGGAAGAGAATTACATTGGCATGTATTTATTTTCCATGTAAAACTGATATAATGAAACTTAAGAAAATTCTGTGACAGATCAGCTTTCAGCAAGGTATATTACTTATAGGTGAGGACTGGAATTTGATTTGCAGCACTGAAGATGTGTCTGGGGGGGGGGCAGAAGGGAAAGTACAACAAAGAAGGGTAGACTTTTGAAGAAATTTGTGAAAATATTTGGCATGGAAGATGTGAATTCAGTACTAGGAGTTTGGAGTGAATTTATGTATTATTTCCCAAGATACAAAAACTGGGCTAGGCTAGACAGAATTTACATTTCACAAGAACATTTGCATTTAATTGAAGGTCTTGATATGCACCCAATAACTATTTCAGATAATGCATCATTAATAACTAAACTAAAAATACAGTACTGGTGCTTTCCCCTGTCTCTGTTGAAAAGAGAGGAATTTAAGGAATGTGTAGTGGAAGTTATTCAGGAGCAATTAGAGAAGATAGATATTTCTTCTGAAAATATAGCTAGGGAATGGGATAAAATTAAAGTGGAGTTTAAGTATAGGGTAGAAGGAAATGAAAGAGAGCTATGCTTAAGAAGTAAAAATAATTATTTAGAATGACAAATGTTAGTGTTGCAAAGTAGGGGGAATCTCTCAGAACAAGCAGGGGAGCAACTGCAGAATGCTAAGCAGAAAATAAGGGATTACCTCAATAATTTGCATGAGTTTAGAAAGATTGCTGTTAACTTTTTCAATAACTCTAGAGTACAAAAACTTTTACCAAAACAACTCTGGCAAGAGAAAGTAGAAAGGGCGATCACCAAGCTTAGGGAGCCTGTAACAAGGAAGGAAATGAGATCCTGTAGAAGTATTCGAAATATGTTTGAAACTGAAAGTCTGTATAAAGCAGAGAAGTATAGAAATCAAGAAAAGTTATAAATGGAAATGTTTATGGAAAAATTAAATATGCCAAGGTTAAAGGTAGATGAGGCTCAGTTATTAACATACCAAACAAATAATTACAAATTAAATATATCAACAATTATTCTCTGTTTGTCTTCTTCTCTAGTATTTCTTTCATTCTTTATTTCTGTGACTGTATAAACAGAATTGCTTAAACATTATTTTACTTTTGAGGCTGTATAAACAGAATCACTCAGACATTAGCACACTAGGTTGAATTTTCTTTATTGTATATCTCTGCTGCAATGTGTTAGTCTTTGTGTATCTGCTTCAATTGCAATATGTACAACCTTATCTTGACTATCAAACTTAAGATGATGTTATATAAAAAATTCTGTAACTGTATGGAGCTTTTCTCCCGGGGCCTCCACTGAAAACAGGTCCTTGGGCCCAGTGGACTTTCCCGGTCGACAAATGTCAATAATAAATAACAGTTAGGATCAGAGGAGATGAGATAAAAATGATGATGTATAACCAAACTACAGAAAGTCCCCAGGAATAGATGGTATTCCTGTCGAAGTTTTGAAGCTAGGAGGGAAAAAAACTGATAAAGATCTAGAAAGTTTTGTTTAACAGTATTTTAAGAGGAGAAGTATTAACATCCTGGAAGAAAGTGGTGTAGCTGTAATTCCTAAAGAGGGTAAAGATCCATCAGATCCAGCTGCATACAGGTCCATTTCAATACTAAACCATAATTACAAAGTGTTTGTCTATATTGAGTAAAAGAATAGAAAAAGTGATGCCAAAATTGATAGATATGAATCAGTGTTGTTTTGTAGAAGGGAGGCATACATTTGACAACATTAGCAGAACATTGATGATCCAGGGGAAAGCAGAATGTAAGAAATTACCACTGTTGTTGATGGGTCTTGATGCAGAGAAAGCATTTAACAGAGTAAGCTGGGACTTCATGAGCAGGGCAATGGAAGCATTTGCATTCCCTGATAAAATTATAAGGTTGATTAGGAAGGATGTGTGAGTGATCAGAGGTGAAAATTAAAGTGGGTGAGGGCCTCTCTGATAATTTATGCTTGAATAGAGGAACCAGACAGGGGTGTCCTCTTTCCCCTTTGTTGTTTACATTATATTTAGAACCATTGGCATAGAAAATAACGGACTCAGAAATTCAAGGATATAATTGGTATGGTAGTCGAGAAAATCTGGCTGTATTTGCAGATATTATTTTATACCTGCCAAAACCAGAAAAGGACATTACAGTGCTGTTGAACATTGAGACAATTTCAAATCTTTGCAGGATGCAAAATTCATGGGGCTGAAATAAAGGCAATAGTGGTAAAGTATGTACCCACACATGAATTTCTTCAGCAATGTCCATATTTATGGATACATGATAAAGTGAAGTATTTAGGAGTATGGATTAAAATGATTCCAGTGTGGCAGCTAAGGATATGTGAGAAGAGACTAAACAAAAGATAATGTAATAACTGAGAAATTGGAAGCTCTGTTATATAGGTTCATAGGTTCATAGGTTAGTACTAAGCTAACTGCCCTTGCGAGCCATTTTAAGCCTAGCCAGTTATCCCTTGTGAGACTCAAACCCTGCACTTTGTGTTTGTAAGGCAAACACCTTAACCATTAGGCCACCCTCCCTCCCTGAATGAATGAATATGAAATGAATATGAAAATTGATAGTAAGATACAAGCAGTTAAAATGTTTTTAATCCGTTTAGTCTTATACAGAGGTCAGGCATATTATCAACCAGAGGAGAAGTTGTGGATAGTAATAAAGAGCTGAAGGATTTTTTTTCTAGGAGGGGAAGACTGCAAGTTAAGTATCTTAAGCTGATTCTTCCAGTAGAACAAGGCAGATTGGGCTTACCCAATTTGAAGGGGTATATTAGAGCTACACAGTTAAGGCTCTTATACATAGCACAAGCAGAAACCTATAATTCAAAATGGAAAGGGATGCTGATGAAACAGTGGGGAAGCTGAAACAAGGAGAGGCTGGGATTTTGGATGCAGAACTTTAAGGAGAATAACAATCATACATAATAGTATATTCCTCCTCTGGTGCATAGTTTGTATAGCTTTTAGTGTATTTCAATTTTTAGTAAGTTTTGCTTTTTGAACTTAATGTAATCATGTGACATTTTAAATGGCTGCATTTTTGTATTCGTTTTTTGTCTGAAGAAGTCGTGCTCATTGAAGCAAGACGAAAGCACTTACGTTACAGTCTTTGTGGATTAAAATTATTCAGTTTTTGGAACTTTGTTGCTGCCTGTGGCTTCTTTTCCGTTTTTTGAAGTTGCTTTTACTTTACCGGTTTGTTTGTGGTTCCTCCTCTGGTAGACAGCAAATGTTGCAGGTGATGTGGAAGAAAGAGGTAATTGGGGACACATTTTCTGGGAGTGTAATGTGTTGGTAAACTTTAAATATTCCCTGCAGACTACTCTGTTGAACATACTAGGTGAGCAAATTGGTGTAACTAGGGAAATTATTTTTCTGAGCTATGCTACAGAATCGGAATTGCCTAGACATAGTACAGCCTTGCTGAGTCTAATTATATTGGCTGCCAAAAAAGCAATTACTAGAAAATGAAAATCAGAGTCTATACCAACTGTACAAGAGGTAGTGAATGTAGTAACAGAGATAAAACAGCTGAACATGGGATCTTTAAAAAAGTGGTAGGAGCATATTACATGGGTAAAAATGAGAATTGTGGGAACAGTACATACAGGGGAGGAATGAAGTTTAAAAGAGGGCAAGACTTGAATGAGCAATGCAATGTTTAACAATGATTGGGTGGATTATAAATTATGTATAATGTTGGCAACTAGGATTATGTTAGTCTGGTCTGTGATGTAAAATGCTTGCAGGTAGGATTATGTCAGTATGGTTTGTTTTCATTTATATAAATGTATGATTGCATATGTCATAACTGATCATTTATAAAGGTGTTTCTTGTGTAAAAAAAGAACAAGTAGTGAGATCTTTAGGTAAGGGTAAATTGCTTAAATGGAAATTGTAGGGACAATTCATGCAGAAAAATGTTTTGGAGGAAGAGTAAAGTTTAAGAGAAGGCAGAAATTGAACAAATTATGTAATGTTGCTTTGATTATATGATATATAACAGTATATGCAATGTATAATATTTGTAAATGTGAACTTGTCAATGTGGCGTCTTTGATTTTGTATAAATGTAAGTTTCCCTATGTCACAAGTGATAATTGGATAAAGGTGTTTAAAGAAGCAAGTAAATGAGGCTATAGCTATGGGAAATAAAAAAGTGTGCTTCTAAAAAAATATATACATATATATATTGTTACTGCATTTCCCATTTATCTTCGTCTGTCATTCCTACCATGTTTTAAAACTTTCATAGTTGATGTCTATAAATTCAGCTCTTTGACGGTCACTCTAAGTTGCACACACCAGCTTGACTTTTCATATGATCAGCATCTGTGGTTATCTCTTCACACAGGGAAACTCCTACAGATATATTTACCCAAATTGTAACCCCCTTTTTGCTGCTTACTACTTCAGTAGTTGAAACCATCTAAAATGGGCCTACAAAAAAATAGCCTGAATTGTTACTCCTAACAGACCATTGCTAAGAATGCACTTACATTTGAATGCCCTCCAATTATAACTGCATTAAGAAATTCACAAAATGCCCTACAACTCAAATAAAATAAGATCTGTGTTTTTGTCTTTCTCTTAGAACCATTAATTCATCATTGTTTGCTTTCAAACACTACCAATATCATCCCAGTCACTGATGGGGCTACCTCTCTTCCCTGCACTACTGAAAACATTTTTCTTAATTTTTGCAGTGTTTTTGCCATTAAACTTTATCCTTCAGTTTTGTCTTACCTTGTTTGATTCCAAAATGTTATCCTTGTTTTTGTCTGTCTCAAAGTGCCTTTGATAGTCAGTGTTCAATATTCAATGTACATAATTTCATCTTGGCATATATGGATTGTATGCAAGATGCACAATCACTCCCGATCACTTCTTGTGAAATGCATCAAGTAACAGCAAGGTAGGAGACCAGTCAAGCACTGTAAAAATTGAGCTCTTCAGTACAAAATTGGTGCTTACACACAGAAAATTAATAAAATACACTCCCTCAGCTTAGTAGGTCTTGTTAATAGTAATAAGAGTGGACAGACACACCAATAATATTACTTGCATCAGCTTGCTATGGTGCATTTTTTAAGTATCAGTAAAGATGTCTGCATGTACGGCTTGTGCAGGGCCAAACCAAAAGGACAAGCATAGTCAAAAATAAGTAGAGCTGAAAAATCCACAGCTAGGGACACAGACATATGTTGAACCCCATCCAACAGCAGAGCAAAGACCAGTGTATCAGTAAAGATGTCTGCACGTACGACTTGTGCAGAACCAAACCAATCCAGTCCAGCCCACAAATGGCCAGCACAAAAGGGTAATCAACACAACATGACAAAGTAGTTTGAATACTTTATTTGAATGAATAAGTCCCAGACCAGTTTCGGCAAACCTGCCTTCCTCAATGGGGTATGTAACAAATAATCCCATGCATTCATAACCTGTTAAATAGTACATCCCTCCAATAGGAAGTCAGCTTCAGATGTCAAGTAATTTCCTGTACCATTGCTTAATAAAAAAAATTAACAAATAAGCTTGCCACACCAACCAGCAATCATCCAAGTATCTCCTCCAAATATCCAGTTCATTGATATAAATGTTATGTGTGGGGTCAATATGCCATGAACAGGTCAGCATAAATGGGGGCAAAAGATGCCCCCATTGCCATACCCTGTGTCTGCCAAAAACATTCCCCCTGAAAGTAAAACACATTTTTGCTGATTACATGCTCTGCCATGCATATTAATAGGGTGTTAAACCCTGCTGGACACAAACTGGCTCAATTTAACCAAAAATCCAAGGCCTGAAGACTAGCCCAGTGGTGAATGTTAGTATATAAAGCCTTAACATCAAGGGTACATAAAAGCCAATCTGGCTGTAATTGACTATCTGATACTATCTTGAGAAATTGTCGTATCCTGTATTCTAGCACGAATCAAACTTAGCAAAGGTTTCAAGTATAGGGTCAAAAATATTTATGTATTTTGATTTACAATACATGTAATGGTGACACTTATTTGTTCATTTTTTTATTAAGCAATGGTACAGAAAATTACTTAACATGTGAAGCTGATTTCCTATTGGAGCTATGTACTATTTAATACGTTATGAATGCATGGGATTACTTGTTACATATCCCATTGAGGAAGGCAGGTCTGCGGAAATCGCTCTGGGACTTATTCATTCAAATAAAGTACTCAAACTACTTTGTCATGTGTTGATTATCCTTTGGTGCTGGCCGCTTATGGACTGGATTGGTTTGGTTTGGCCCTACACATGCTGTACGTGCAGACATCTGATACATTGGTCTTTGCTCTGCTATTGGTTGGGGTTCAACACATGTCTGTGTCCATAGCTGTGGATTGTTCAGCTCTACTTATTTTTGACTCTGCTTGTCCTTTTTAGAACTGTGGAATCTACCTGGTGAATTGGACTTTCTGTGCCAGCTCTTTATTGTGGGAATGTCTTTATCACTTCATGAATCTGCCTGTTGGAATTAATTACCTGAGTTGGTGTGCAGCATTACAGGCCGCAATTATCGTCGTGAGGACTTGTTGGGAAATTCACCTTTGTTGGTGTATTGTACTGGACCTGCCTACTACTCATTTGGGGCTGTCTTTTTCTCCCTCAAGATACAAGTGCTGTTCTTTGTATCTTACACTGTGCAAGAGACAGAAATTGGTTTTAGTGAGTTAAGGTACGGTAATAGTACTGTATGTCCCGTTACTTTTGTTTATATGGCGTTTGCGATATTAAACCAAAAGACTTAGTACCTGGGATCTCATCTTCTTGGTATGGCGTTTATTGTATAACAGTCTGTCCCCAGTAAAAGTGTTGTGTAGGTGTCCAGCGTTTGTTTGTTGTGTTCTACTTGCCTCGTATGCTATTTGGGGCTGGATTTCCCTTCAGTCTTTTGGATAATGTGCTTTGTGTAACAATATTCAACATAAACTGGCCTATGAACGCTTGAGAACAGTAAATCCACTGTTTTTCTGTTTGGGTGGCTATGCGGTGAGGCTCTGACATCTAATCAAGGGAACAAATATTCAGGACATCATTTTTTTTGGCTGTGGACCTGATTTTGTAATTTTTATGTATAGTACACTTTTGGCTGCTGTTCCATTTGGTTTATTTTGAACTGGTATACATTTGGGGAAGCAGAATTCTGCCTTGTAATAACTGTTACCTTTTGAATACCTATATTCTATTTTATAGGGTACTTTTGGTTTTGTAAGCCTCTGTTGGATCGATTTTTACTTTAGTGCTATACGAACAGCTGAACTCAGCACTTTGGGACTTTATAACGAACAATTACCCAAAATTTATTTAAAACTTGATGTTCATTGTGTGACACTGCTGCAGTCATTACACTTGGATTATCCTGCCGTCAGGCGGTTCCCCAGTCGGCCTGAGTTCCAAAGTCTTGGTCCGGCATCGGTTGCTGTCGCTTCTTCCCTGACGTCAGTGCGACAGGGGTATATAAGATGCAGCCAATGCCATTTTCTTCAGTCTTTCTTGCCACGCGGTGCCCGAAGCAGAAGCAGATGTTCTTCATCTCACATTGCTGCAGTCCTTACATATGGGTAGTCCGCTCTCCTCGGTCGGCCCGAATACCAAAGTATAAGGCTGACGTCGGTCAAGGCGCTTAAAACTGACATCAGGATGTCAGGGTACAAAAGCGCATGACCGACGTCATATCCTCAGTCTTTTTTGCTGCATGGTCCGATGCAGAAGCAGCGTTGCAAGTGCCGTTCGGCGTTCTGAAATTTTTCGAGTTCGGAGTTTCAGACCGAATCAAAGTTGGCTAAGTACCCCGTTGGGGAATATTTTGTTTTTTTTTTTGCCTCAGTGTTTTACCGGATGTCAGAAAAAGTGAATAACTGTATTTCTTGTGGGAAACAGATACCGCATAGGGATTATCATTCTTTGTGTATTCCTTGTTTGGGGCCTGAGCACGACGTTGTTGGGTGTCGCTTTTGTGCTAGGTTCAATAAGCGCACTATTAAGCGAAGGTTAGATTGTGCTAGGCTGGTCTTCGGGAAGCGGTGCAATTATAATATGCCGTCGGATTCTCCGGCGCCCGCTTCTTCGAAGAAGCGCAAAGACAAAGCAGTTAAACTCAGGCAAGAAGAGTCGTCCGTTCTGGACGTCGGTTCTTTAGAGGCGTCAGTGGAACCGGTGGTTCCGACGGAGGCTTCTCTGGAGTCCCAGGGGGAGACTTTGATATTGCAGGATGTGGCCTCTCAGGAGGCAGGTCAGGCTGAAGGGGCTTCCCTAGTTACTGTACTCCCCTCCCTTCCTAGGGTGGTTAGGCCCTCTCCTTCTGTTTCCAAGGCTTCTCCCAGAGGCAGGCCAGGTTTAGCTTCTGTTGGTGTCACTCCTAGTGCAGCAGGGTCTGTGCCCAAGAAGCACATGCTTAAAATGGCAGAAGATTTGATTACTCTGATTAGAGGTTCTTTGCCCCCTCCTGATAAGAGGCCTAGGGTGGAGCCAGAGTTGGGGAGTTTTGAGCAGGCTTGGATGTTTCTGAGTCTTGGCTGAAGACTTGCAGGAGTACTCTCCTTATTCTGATTCTGATGCAGATGATTCGACTCCTTCTGCTTCTCCTCCAGAGGATTTTTCTTTTCAGAGACTCTTCATTCCATGAGGGAACATTTTAAGTGGGAAGGTCAGGACTTCTCTGATTCCAGGAAAAGGCTTAGGGAATTTTTGCTTTTACCCCAGCATAGGCCCTTGGCTATACCTCCTGTTCTGGATGTTGTGGAAGATGTGTTTGCAGAGGCTTCACTTAATCCTGATTCTCTGCCTCCTGCTCCTGTTAAACCGGATAGGTATTACAGGGTGCCTGAGGCTCATAAATATCTTTATAAGAGTCCTAGGGCAGACCCAGAAACTGTTAGTCAGGGACCTAAGGGTGTCAAGGCCTCTGTTGTAAAAAATCCGGTTCCTCCAGATAGAGGCCAGAGCTTTGGATAGATGGGGAAAGAAAGTCTATACTTCTTCTACCCTAGCTATGAGGGCTTTGAATTGCCAGTTTCATATGTTGAAATATCAAAACTATCTTCTTTCTCAATTGAAGTCTAAGGTGGATGCTCTGGCGGAAGGCATTGAGTGTAAAGAATTACAAGATTTGGTGCATGTTTCAGAGCAGGTGGGTAAGCATTCTTTACAATGTGGTTTTGATGCTGTACAGGCCTCGTCTAGGGTGGCTGCCACTGGTTCAGTTCTTCGCAGGCACGCATGGCTGAGGGATCAGAATTTGTCTGACCATGTTAAGACAAGGATTTTGGATGCTCCTTTACAGTCTGATGTGTTGTTTGGTTCACCTGTGGAGTCAGTCTTGAAGAAAATGGAAGACAAGGCTAAGTCCATGCAGGCTGTTAAAGATTTTTTGCAAGTACAGCCTCCAAAGTTTAGTAGGAATTGGCCTGCTAAGGGGTGGACGTATCCTTCTTATGATTCTCAGTCTAGGGGTAGATCTAGACGTGGTAGGGGCAGAGCTCAGAGTTCTTTCAGACCTAGAACAGGGAGTTCACCTGCACAATCTTCGGGTGAGGGCAGGGGCCAGTCCTTTCGTAAACAGGCCCAATGACCTACCTTTTCAGCTGCCAGATCCTTCTTGCCTGGCAGCTCCTTTGGGAGGAAGGTTGGCACTCTTCAAGGAAAATTGGAATTTGATTACCCAAGACAAATGGGTATTGGATATCATACACAGAGGTTACAAGTTTTATTTCCATACCTTGCCTCCTTTCAAAGGCATGCCGGACGTTCCTCCTCAGCAAAGACTAGAGGCTCACAAACAAATTTCTCTGCTACTTCAAATAAGGGCCATACAATCGGTCCCTCTGCCAGAAGTGGGTCTAGGATTTTATTCTCGCCTGTTCCTAGTACCAAAGAAGGGGAACACGTGGAGACCAATCTTGGATTTATCTATCCTCAACACTTTTCTGGACATTCCCAAGTTCAAAATGTTGACGTTACAACAGCTTTTACCTCTGCTGGGCAAAGATCACTGGATGGTGACTCTGGATCTCAAGGAGGCTTACCTTCATGTTCCTATCAGGCTCAGTTGCAGAAAGTATCTGCGTTTTCGGGCTGGGACTTCTCATTATCAGTTCTCTGCATTGCCCTTTGGCTTATCTACTGCGCCCAGAGTGTTCACGAAGGTTCTGGCTCCAGTGATAGCTTTCTTCAGGCTAAGAGGAATACAGATCTATCCTTATTTGGACGATTGCCTGATTCTGGCCCAAGGAAAGGACGAACTTCTTCTTCATTTACAGTATGTGATAGCAGTGCTAAGATGCCTGGGGTATTCTGTGAACGAAATAAAGTCCAGTCTAGTACCCTCTCAGGACATGTGCTTTCTGGGTGTGAGACTGAATACAGCATCCCAGATGGCCTTTTTGACCCCGGACAAACAAAAGAATCTTTCTCTTTACTTCCATCAATTGTCTCATCAGTCCAGGCTGACTGCAAGGACAGTCCTTCAAGCCTTGGGGTTCATGGCATCTTGTATTCTGGTGCTTCCCAATGCCAAACTGCATATGAGGAAGCTACAATGGTATCTCAAAAATGTATGGACACAGCACTGCCAAGATATGGACACTGTCATTCAGATAATACCTTGCATTCAAAAGGAATTTTTGTGGTGGGCTCAGGAATGTCACCTAAACAAGGGACTCTCTGTGACCCGGCCAGAGGCGAGTCAGATTCTAACGACAGATGCCTCAGAAAAAGCTTGGGGAGCTCATCTAAATGGAAAGTGGGTAAAAGACACGTGGCCTGCCAGACTTCAACATCTGCATATCAACTTGAAGGAGATGTTAGCAGTCCAATTTGCATTAATAGCTTTCAAGGATTTACTTCTTCCAGGGCAGGTGTTGGTTCTAACAGACAACACAACTGTCATGTGGTACATCAACAAGCAAGGGGAACGATTCTTATCCTCTATGCAGACAAGCAATGATTTTGTGGGAGACTGCTCTCAGTTTACAGCTAAATCTTCAGGCAAGGTTTCTGCGGGAGCACAGAACTCCTTAGCAGATGTGTTGAGCAGACAAATTATGGATCCCCACGAGTGGAAATTGGATCCTCATGTATTTCAGAAATTGACAGTGTTATGGGGAACTCCAGACATAGATCTGTTCGCTTCTCCACTAAACTACCAGCTGCCAAAGTTTTGCACAAAAAGGTTTCATCCCACAGCTTGGAAAGTGGATGCTCTCTCATTCAATTGGAGCAATCTTCATGTGTATGTCTTTCCACCTCTGCCTCTCCTCCCAAAGGTACTCCTGAAGGTCAGACAGGACAAGCCAAAGATGATTTTAATAGCTCCAGATTGGCCTCGACAGCACTGGTACCCATTACTGAGAAGTCTGGTACGGGAGCCTCCATGGCCTTTGCCTTCGATTCCACACCTGCTGTCTCAGGAGAACAGTCATTTACTCATTGTCAAACTTCACTCTCTACATCTAACAGCCTGGCATATTCTGTTTTAAACCCTGGAGGGTCTCAGCTTCCACAGCAAGTTTTGAATGTTATTTTGGAGGCCAGAAGGCCTAGTACAAGGACAGTGTACACAGATAAATGGAGGAGATTTTTATTTTGGAGTATAGCAAAGGAATTTGATGTTTCTAAGCCTAATTTAAGTGTGGCTCTTCAATATCTTACTGAGTTACTGGACAAAGGTTTGTCCTTCTCCTCTATTAAGGTTCATGCTGCAGCAATTTCTGCTCACTATGACTGTGACCCACCATTGTTTTCTCATCCTTTGTTTAAGCAATTCCTTAGAGGGGCAAAGAATATAAGACCCCCACGTAGAGCTCCTACTCCTCCTTGGGATCTCAATTTTGTGTTGGAGAAACTCACTCTACAACCTTTTGAGCCTGCAGCTACTGCCGAGTTGAAATATTTATCATGGAAGACTGCTTTTTTGTTGGCCATTACCTCTGCAAGAAGGGTTTCTGAATTACAGGCCCTTATGGCGGTTGAGCCTTTCTTAATTTTCCATAAGGATAGGGTATCTGCGTACTAATCCTTCCTTTATGCCTAAAGTGGTTTCTAGTGTGGCTTTAAACCAAACTATTCATTTGCCTACTTTTTATGCAAACCCCCAAAATAAAGGGGAAAAGATTTTGCACACTTTGGATATACACAGGCAGTTGCGATATTATTTGAG